>NC_134475.1:12678528-12758528 GCF_964194025.1 Convolutriloba macropyga
GTAGAAATTTTGGAAAATCTTTGTTATAACTGATTTATCAGAAGCCCAAACTTTTACGAAAGTTCTCCTATAGCAACTAAATTTAAAACAGGAAGAACTTTAGAGTGTCCGAAAAACTGACTCTACTTTAGTCAATGATATTTTGTAGGGGCGAGTCTAATGAAGAACGTCTCTTGAATGAACTAAAAATTTAAAAATTGTATGAAAAGATATTAGTTCTCATCAAGGTTGTTGATTGTCTGCATGCGTCCAATTAAGATTGTTTACTGACTGGATGGGTCTAATGAAGGCTGTCAATGAATGGAAACGTCTAATCAAGACTGTTTAAGGTTTGAATCCTTCTAATCATTGCCGTTCATTGCCTTAATGCGTGCAGTCAAGGCTGTAGGGGCTGCTTTTCTATCAATGACAAGGAAAATTTTATACCGCCCAGTTCGTTATTAGCGGTTTACATGCTGTCGGGATACTAAGTGGTGCAGTTCGCTTTTGTAACTTTATATACGCTATTCTGTAAATTACCATCGCATTAAACGTTGCTTTATTAGTCCAAACAACTAATCATTCAGCTTTGCTGAATAATAAAATCGATTGCTGGAAATACTCAGTAAGTTCCAATTAACTAAACAAATATATTTCTGAGTTTTGGTTAATAACTCAATAACTTAGTTTGGGGCTATTGAAAACCAAAATTTGAGTAGTAATAGGGTGAGCAAGGCTCCCCGGGGGCTGTAGACACCATGTAATAAGATAGGGTATAGGAGTATTTTTGAGAGAGGTCTACTCTAATGTATTAAGATAGGGTATAGGAGGCGTGCATGTATTAAGATTAGTTATAGGGGCCGCCACGTATTACGATTAGTTATAGCGGCCGCCACGTATTATGATTAGGAAAAACCGCCGCAAAATTTAAGATTAGGAATAGCCGCCGCAACGTATTAAGATTAGGAAAAGCCGCCGGAACGTATTAAGATTAATTATAGGGACCAGGGTATTAGTAGTATAGTGTGAGTAGATCTCGCGCATTTTTTGGGAGCCGGTCATTAGCCTTTCCGCGCAGGGAATTGTACAGACGGGAACGTGTACAGGCAGCGCATAGGGAATTGTACAGGCGGGGAATTGTACAGGCAGCGGGAATTGACGGATAATTCCCCTCGCAGTGAATTTCAACTTTTTTTTGGTATAGCAGCCGCAACGTGTTAAGATTAGGTATGGCCGCCGCAATTTATTAAGATTAGGTATAGCCGCCGCAATGTATTAAGATTAGGTATAGCCGCCGCAATGTATTAAGATTAGGTATAGCCGCCGCAAAGTATTAAGATTAGGTATAGCCGCCGCAATTTATTAAGATTAGGTATAGCCGCCGCAGTGTATTAAGATTTGGTATAGCCGCCGCAATGTATTAAGATTAGGTATAGCCGCCGCAATGTATTAAGATTAGGTATTGCCGCCCTAATGTATTAAGATTAGGTATCGCCGCAGCAATGTATTTAGATTAGGCATAGGGCAATGTTATGGTTAGGTATAACTGACCCTAAATAGCAAGATGGCGCAGCGGTAGCGTGCTGGGCTCATAACCCACAGGTCGGTAGATCGAAACTACCTCTTGCTGATCTGGCATTGTCACAGTACTAGCGGACTTTTACGCGCTCATAACTTGGAAAAATGTTAAATAAAAGAAAAAATTGAATAAAAAAGTACAAAAAACAGACACAGTACAAATTAAGCACATGCAAATACAAAAATAATCAACTGTTTACATGATGACAGTACAAAAGGAAACAGTATCAAAATACATTTAGCCGAGTAGTTAATAAAGTCGACAACTAAAATTTGAGTAACTAACGAAGAATTTAGGAATTTAGAAAAAAAAATTACTGTCGACTTTATTACACTTCGGCTTATTTTACATTAAATTCATCTAATTCACATATAATTACTTATAAAGTTTAAAACATGAACATCATGAACAATGTTCAGTTTTGTTTGAAAAAATTTGAACAGTTGAAAAGCTGCAAAAATTGTGTAAAATCCACACAAATTATCAGTTTTCTGAACTTGTTGTTGTATCATTTTCAGATATTTTTATCAAAAATTTGTATTTTGTGATTGGACGAGCCAAAGAATCAGCATAGTAATAAGTTCGATTGAGTCCAGCAATCATTATCCAGTGCTCTCCAGCTTCACTGCTCGGAGAAGTGTTGATGATAGCAAAGCTGAATGTGGGTAGTCTTGGAATACAATCTGCTGGAAAGGATCCAATATAGCGGTATTTGAGTTCTGGGAATTTTAGAAAATCTTTGTTATAACTGATTTCTCAGAAGCCAAAACTTTTAAGAAAACTGTCCAATAGCAACTAAACTTAAAACAGGAAGAACTTTAAAGTGCCCAAAAAACTGACTCCACGTTGATCAATGATATTTTGTATGGGCGAGTCTAATGAAGAACGTTTCTTGAATGAACTAAAAATTTAAAAATTGTATGAAAAGATATTAGTTCTCATCAAGGTTGTTGATTGTCTGGATGCGTCCAATTAAGATTGTTTACTGACTGGATGGGTCTAATGAAGGCTGCCAATGAATGGAAACGTCTAATCAAGACTGTTTAAGGTTTGAATCCTTCTAATCATTGCCGTTCATTGCCTTGATGCGTGCAGTCAAGGCTGTAGGGGCTGCTTTTCTATCAATGACAAGGAAAATTTTATACCGCCCAGTTCGTTATTAGCGGTTTACATGCGGTCGGGATACTAAGTGGTGCAGTTCGCTTTTGTACCTTTATATCCGCTATTCTGTAAATTACCATCGCATTAAACGTTGCTTTATTAGTCCAAACAACTAATCGTTCAGCTTTGCTGAATGATAAAATGGATTGCTGGAAATACTCAGTAAGTTCCAATTAACTAAACAAATATATTTCTGAGTTTTGGTTAATAACTCAATAACTTAGTTTGGGGCTATTGAAAACCAAAATTTGAGTAGTAATAGGGTGAGCAAGGCTCCCCGGGGGGTGTAGACACCATGTAATAAGATAGGGTATAGGAGTATTTTTGAGAGAGCTCTACTCTAATGTATTAAGATAGGGTATAGGAGGCGTGCATGTATTAAGATTAGTTATAGGGGCCGCCACGTATTACGATTAGTTATAGCGGCCGCCACGTATTAAGATTAGGAAAAACCGCCGCAAAATATTAAGATTAGGAATAGCCGCTGCAACGTATTAATATTAGGAAAAGCCGCCGGAACGTATTAAGATTAATTATAGGGACCAGGGTATTAGTAGTATAGTGTGAGTAGATCTCGCGCATTTTTGGGAGCCGGTCATTAGCCTTTCCGCGCAGGGAATTGTACAGACGGGAAAGTGTACAGGCAGCGCATAGGGAATTGTACAGGCGGGGAATTGCACAGGCAGCGGGAATTGACAGATAATTCCCCTCGCAGTGAATTTCCACTTTTTTTGTTATAGCAGCCGCAACGTGTTAAGATTAGGTATGGCCGCCGCAATTTATTAAGATTAGGTATAGCCGCCGCAATGTATTAAGATTAGGTATAGCCGCCGCAATGTATTAAGATAAGGTATAGCCGCCGCAAAGTATTAAGATTAGGTATAGCCGCCGCAATTTATTAAGATTAGGTATAGCCGCCGCAGTGTATTAAGATTTGGTATAGCCGCCGCATTATTAGAGCCGTTCATTAGCCTTTCCGCGCAGGGAATTATTTCTGATCAAGGTTATTTATTGTCTGGATGCGTCCAATCAAGAACGTCTATTGTCTGGATAGGTCTCATGAAGGCTGTCAATGTATGGAAACGTATAATCAAGACACTTTAACGTTTGAATCCATCTAATCGTTGCCGCTCATTGTCTTGATGCGTACAGTCGAGGCTTTTTATTGTCTGCAAGAATCTAAGCAAGACTGTTCATTGTTTTTGTTCATCTGATAATGGTAATGGTTTTTTATTGTCTTCGTGTGTCTGGCCATGGAAGTGTATATATATACATATATATATATATATATATATATATATATATATATATATATATATATATATATATATATATATATATATATTATATTTGCGTTGGCGTAGAACAAAACAATGGCTGAAATTCAGTGACAACTATAAAAACAAGCTGAATCAAATTGGCTATCTTCTGTGAGTTCATTGGATGAAATTGAATATCGAACAACCTAATCACTTCCAGAATCAGACTCTTTTTGAACTTTTTTTCACGCAAATTTGCCGCAATTTTGGTCTTTTTGGTCTATATTGGGATGGAATGTTTGCCCAATGCACACGTTTTGGCTCCTCAAACTTTACTTCTGGTGTTCAAGACTACAAAGCATCAAACTGCTCCAAACTGCTTTCGAAATGTGACGAAATTTGCCCGAGCGCATCCACGCATTTAGAGTTATTTGTGTACCATGATATTCCTTTGGGTACCATTTGCAGTACCTTCTATTACTCTTCTTCCGTACATGAGAGTAACTTAATCTCCATCCTGAACACCCAGCTTGCTAATAACTCGAAATGGGAGCTAGAAATCCAGTTAAACCAGGCAAAATCTCATTGCACCGACAAAAAATTTTGCAAAAACACCAAGGCTGGTAAAACCTTGATCGTTCAAAAATTTTGATGACAGGTGTCGAACTCGAAATACTTTTTTGATACACGATGGCTTTCTTCCATTGCTGCCCTTAGGTTCTCCAAATGCAAACGTGAAGTGCGAAACATCTCCATTAGAGTTTACTTCACATTTGGTCAGTTTCGAGTCCAACTGAGCCAAATCAATCCAGAAGTATAACAACATTTTCCAACTGAAACACACAGATACATACAGGCAAGCGCAACCGGAAAACATACAAACGAATTGTTTTTCTGATAGCAAGGTTAAAACTGAGTTTTAAAAAAATGAGAAAACAAGATTGAAATCCAGAAATGATACGCACAACCGACCATAGGCAGCATCTTATCAAATATTTCAATGCAAGTTTCATTTGCGGATGATAAGTTAGGAGATAGGCGGAGAGGTATGTCGAGGTTGAAAAGGTAAGTTCAGAAAAAAATTGAGAGAAATTGTAATGAGATGTGAGGTTTGAGAGAAGTTGAGTGATAATTTATGACTGACATGTATACTCTCAGGCAAACAGAAAAAAGCATTCGAAGTAAAGCTTGCCAAAACATAGAGTACTACAACAAATTCACGTTAATTGATTTTTCGAAACACATTAAATGGTAGAAAATAACGTTAGGGAAAAGAGTTTTTTCCAATAGTAAGAGAACCTCCTAATACAAACAAACAATGCACATTGCAATCAAATCAAAAATCAGAGTAAAATCAACTTGATTGACAGATTCAGTCTCCGATAAGTGGAAATATCCATTCCAAATAGTGAACAGCTTTACATGTAGCTAACACAACTGGTAATTTTGGGAATAGCTAAAGCATGTCAGGATATGTGGTTACATCCCATTGACATAAATTGAGTTTAAATACGTTCCAACGAGAAAGATATTATGGGCGAAAGTTCGTTTCAAAAAGAAGAGAACATAATATAAACGACGATAATCATTTTCAGAGGCAAACATTAAATTAAATCAGCATCGTTTAAATAAGACTTCGATCAGCGCGATGTTCAATCAAAAGTTGCCATTCTGCCATTAGAATAACAACTGCGAGAGCGTTATTCTTGGCAGTTGTTGCAATACAGGTTATTTTCCACGTTAATTTTTAAAGTTTAAGCAACGTAGCGCAGAAAAACGCATTTTGATGTTGTTTTGACTTGAAAAGCTTCTCCACCACTCAACGCCGGCTGACTTCTTAGGATTCCAAGTCACAGGAACATCTAACTATAGTTTTAGCGCAAATGAATGGAAATAACCCAGTAGCTGCTTTATGGATTTTGTCATAAGAGTATCTAGAGACTTCATTTCGTCGAGCAAAACTCTCTAGCGTTCTGCTGATTGAAGAGCCAGTTTTTTTGGCTCAATAAACAGTCAATTGAGTGACTGACTGAAGAGGCGATTGTGCGGCTCAATGAACAGTCGACTGATTGACTAATTGAAGAGCTGATTGTGTTGCTCATTGAACAGTCAATTGAGTGGTTGATTGCGGAACCGATTGTGTGGCTCACTCAAAGGCCCCTTGGGTTGCAGAATATTTGGTCTCAAACGAAGTTTGTAACAACTATGTAAGTGCTTTCGGTCTTTATTGTTTTGCAGATGTTTGTCTGACCCGTTTTTTGGAATGTTCTTTACATGAACAAATTTCAAATTTGATGACAGCTTCGAAGAAACAAAAAGTAGTCATAAACTTATCAAGCCATGAAAGTTGAACGGTCAATTGAAAAGTCTTTTCCGTTTCAGTTGCAAAAATGCCTAAGCTAGTGTCGCGAGATGTCTCCAAAATTCCTGACAAACCGTCATGAAAATGTAACAGGAAAAATGATGAACGACTGCTGGAATTGAATGCGGGTAAGAGATTTCACTTCTCCCTCCCATCAACTTGTGATCCTCATTCAATCGAGTTAAATAGCAAATTTCGGCCGAAGATCTTAAACTACGCCGAACGATTAAGGTCGCGAATGCGCTGGGCTCAAATAAAAAACTACCGTTGCGCTATGGGGAGGGTACTCATTACGCCAGATTTATTGGTGTGACAGATACTGAGGAATCTGAGAAGCAAGTACTCAAGCAGGTAGAAAACAGAATCGACAATGTGTCAGCAACACAAACCGTTGATTTAACGTTCTCTGATCTTCATGAAGAACAGCCAGACTATTCCAATTCTCAGAAGTACAAAAGCCAACCCGAGAAAAAGAAAGATGGCGACATCGTGTCTTTTTTTTCCGGACAAAGAAAAGCTACAGAACCTGGCTTGAAATCAACCCGGGTAGAGAGCGATATTGAGTCACTTAACTTGTCTGATAACGAGGAAAGATGTCAACGAAATCAGGATGCTGAAACAGCAATGATCAACGATGTAAACGGTGAACCAGAACTAAGCTAGAATATGAAAGTTGCTGCTAATCAAATTGAAAATGAACGCCTTCGGGAGACTAGAAGGCGTTTGTGAAACGCTCAAGCTCGTCACTGAAGCATTAAACATCCAAAGACTAGATTCTCGAGATATTCGAAAGCTTCTAGACTCTAACGCTCCCGGAGCTGCATCGCAGCCAACACCGAACGCCAGTGCGTGCGAACAAATTGTTGAAGGAGGCGAAGTGCTCAATAAGCTGCCCTGGAGCACGCCCTGCCAATTTGGCATTAACTTTTTTAAAAGACTATTCACCTTAGATGAGCACATTAAAGGAATTGCGCAACCAGAGACGCATCAAATCCAGCTTTAGGTCCTGAGCGCATAGAAAAAATTCAGCAGATGGTCGAGGAGTGGTTCGCTGGAAAATTGTATCTTGCGCGAAAGTTGATAAATGATTGTGCACGGGACTCGAAAAAAGTCCGGAAAAGGTGGAAGAATACTAGTAGAGAAAATTTTGAAAACGAGGATCTGGATACCCCTAAGGAGAGTGATGGCTCTGAGAATGATGGGTCACAGAGAGTGATAGTTTTAAGGCTGCGAGAAATACAATGAGGGTTATACTTTTTTCATTTTTGCTTTATTTTCGCTTTACTATTTTCATTTTTGCTTTATTTCTAGAAGTTGGAAATGAAAAAAAGCTTGAAAACTTCTAAGCGATTTAGAATCCCAGTCCGAAGATCTCAACAATTCAGTTAAGAAGACAAGAGTAGGGAGCAGGCGTTTGCAGGAAACCATAAGTAGGTGCAACGAGAGAGCCTCGTATAATAAGGAAGCGATAACTTCAAACCAAGTAGCCGATACCCCAACCCCAGCAAAAGGCGATCAATCAATTAGCAATAGTGACAACCCGGTGCGCCTTTTCCCGAATTTTTTTGCAAGTTCTCATTTTTTCCCCTTTTCGTTCCCAATATATTTCCCAGCGGGAAAAAAGTGGGAAAATTTCAAGATTTGTAAGTTTATGTAAGTATTTGTAAGATCCCATTTTTTTCCCAGTGGGAACAATGGGGCACGAAATTTTCCCAAGGGAAAACTGGGAAAAAAAATTGGGAAGCTGAACGGGATTTGTAGGGAAGAAGTTCCTGGGGTGAAAAACGGGAAACTTTAGAGAATTCCGTTTAAATTTACAGTGAAAAACCACAGACGCCAGAACCCCGGATTAACCAAAGTTAAATGTCAAAAAGCACACCGCGATTGTCGAAACGAGCACATCATTTCTCTCCAGAGATCTATTCCCCACTTTAACGGTGGATCCTTACGTTTAGAACAACCTAACTTTGAAAAGATAAATTTGAAAAGAAAAACGTCATTAAGAAGAGACAAATTTTTTCATTTCACCCCGAAAGCAGTCTCGTGACGACCTTAGAATTACACCAGAAATTTTCTATTAGCGCAAAGTGACGTGCGTAACCAAGTACTATCTATTGAAGTTTAAAAAAGGCCGCAAGCCTGCCCGCAGGCTACCTCACTGCCTTTGAACAATCTCACTATTTCTTCTCAAAGAAAACTGATAAAAACATCAATTTTTTTGGCAATTGGATAAAGAAGTAAACCGCCATTGTCAAAACGTGCGCATAATTTCTTCCCAGAGCTCTATTCTCCACGTTAACGGTGGCCCTTTACGTTTACAACAACATAACTTAAGATAGATTTGAAAACAAAACGTCATCAAGAAGAGACAAATTAATTCATTTCACACCAAAAGCAGTCTCTCGACGACCTTAGAATTACACCAGAAAATTTTTATTAGCGAAAAATGACGTACGCTACCAGGTACTGTCTATAGAAGGTGAAAAAAAGCCGCAAGCCAGACCGCAGGCTGGCTCACGGCCTTTGAACAATCTCACTATTTCTTTTCAAAGAAAATTGATAAAAACATCAAATTTTTTGGCTCTTGGATGAAGAAGTAAACCGCGAACGTTTACGTTTAGAACAACATAACTTAAGGTAAATTTGTTAAAAAGCGTCATTAAGAAGAGACAAATTATTTCTTTTCACCCCAAAAGCAGTCTCTCGACGACCTTAGAATTACACCAAAAAGTTTTTATTAGCGCGAAATGACGTACGCAACCAAATACAATCTATAGAAATTTCAAAAAAGGCCGCAAGCCAGCCCGCAGGCTGGCTCACGGCCTTTGAACAATCTCACTAATTCTTTTCATAGAAAAATGATAAAAACATCAAATTTGTTGGCTCTTGGATATAAAAGAAACCGCGATTGTCAAAACGGGCGCATCATTTCTTCCCAGAGATCAATTCCCCACTTTAACGATGGCTCCTTACGTGTAGAACAACATAACTTAAGGTAAATTTGTTAAAAAGCGTCATTAAGAAGAGACAAATTAATTCTTTTCACCCCAAAAGCAGTCTCTCGACGACCTTAGAATTACACCAAAAAGTTTTTATTAGCGCAAAATGACGTAAGCTACCGGGTACTATCTATAGAAGGTTAAAAAAGGCCGCAAGCCAGACCGCAGGCTGGCTCACGGCCTTTGAACAATCTCACTATTTCTTTTCAAAGAAAAATGATACAAACATCAAATATTTTGGCTCTTGGATATAAAAGAAACCGCGATTGTCAAAACGGGCGCATCATTTCTTCCCAGAGATCTATTCCCCACTTTAACGATGGCTCCTTACGTTTAGAACAACATAACTTAAGGTAAATTTGTTAAAAAGCGTCATTAGGAAGAGACAAATTAATTCTTTTCACCCCAATAGCAGTCTCTCGACGACCTTAGAATTACACCAAAAAGTTTTTATTAGCGATAAATGACGTACGCTACCGAGTACTACCTATAGAAGGTGAAAAAATGCCGCCAGCCAGACGCAGGCTGGCTCATGGCCTTTGAACAATCTCACTATTTCTTTTCAAAGAACATTGATAAAAACATCAAATTTTTTGGCTCTTGGATAAAGAAGTAAACCGCGATTGCCAAAACGGGCACATCTTTTCCTCCCAGAGATCTATTCCCCAATTTAACGGTGGCTCCTTACGTTTGGAACAATACAACTTAAGATAAACTTGAAAAAAAAAACGTCGTTAAGAAAAGACAAATTAATTCATTTCACACCAAAAGCAGTCTCTCGACGACCTCAGAATTACACCAGAAAATTTTTATTTGCGCAAAATGACGTACGCTACCCGGTACTATCTATTGAAGGTAAAAAAAAGGTCGCAAGCCAGACCGCAGGCTGGCTCACGGCCTTTGAACAATCTCACTATTTCTTTTCAAAGAAAAATGATAAAAACATCAAATTTTTTGGCTCTTGGATAAAGAAGTAAACCGCGATTGCCAAAACGGGCGCGTCATTTCTTCCCAGAGATCATCTATTCCCCACTTTAATGGTGGCTCCTTACGTTTGGAACAACATAACTTAAGATAAATTTGTTAAAAAAACGTCATTAAGAAGAGACAAATTATTTCATTTCACCACAAAAGCAGTCTCTCGACGACCTTTGAATTACACCAGAAAATTTTTTTAGCGCAAAATGACGTACGCAACCAAGTAAAATCTATAGAAATTTCAAAAAAGGCCGCAAGCCAGCCCGCAGGCTGGCTCACGGCCTTTGAACAATCTCACTATTTCTTTTCAAAGAAAATGATGAAAACATCAATTTTTTTGGCTCTTGGATGAAGAAGTAAACCGCGATTGTCAAAACGGGCGCATCATCTCTTCCCAGAGATCTATCCCCCACTTTAACGTTGGCTGCTTACTTTTACAACAACATAACTTAAGATAAATTTGAAAAAACTCGTCATTAAAAAGAGACAAATTGTTTCATTTCACACCAAAAGAAGTCTCTCGACAACATTAGAATTACGCCAGAAAGTATTTATTAGCGCAAAATGATGTACACAACCAATTACTATCTATAGAAGTTAAAAAAAAGCCGCAAGCCAGTCGGCAGGCTTGCTCACGGCCTTCGAACAATCTCACAATTTCTTTTCAAAGAAAAATGATAAAAACATCAAATTTTTTGGCTCTTGGATAAAGAAGTAAACCGCGATTGTCAAAACGTGCGCATAATTTTTTCCCAGAGATCTATTCCCCACGTTATCTGTGGCTCCTTACGTTTAGAGCAACATAATTTAAGATAAGTTTGAAAAAAAGCGTCATAAAGACGAGACAAATTATTTCATTTCACACGAAAAGCAGTCTCTGGACGACCTTAGAATTACACCAGAAACTTTTTATTAGCGCAAAATGACGTACGCTACCGAGTACTATCATTAGAATATAAAAAAGCCTCAAGCCAGCCCGCAGGCTGGCTCACGGCCTTTGAACAATCTAATTATTCCTTTTCAAAGAAAAATGATAAAAACATCAAATTTTTTGGCTTTTGAATAAAGAAGTAAACCGCGATTGCCAAAACAAGCGCATCATTTCTTACCAGAGATCATCTATCCCCCACTTTAACGGTTGCTCCTTACGTTTGGAACAACATAACTTAATATGAATTTGTTAACAAACGTCATTAAGAAGAGACAAATTGTTTCATTTCACCACAAAAGCAGACTCTCGACGACCTTAGAATCAGACCAGAAAATTTTTATTAGCGCAAAATGACGTACACAACCGAGTAATATCTATAGAAGTTAAAAAAGGCCGCAAACCAGCCCGCAGGCTGGCTCACGGCCTTTGAACAATCTCACTATTTCTTTTCAAAGAAAAATGATAAAAACAACAAATTCTTTGGCTCTTGGATAAAGAAGTAAACCGCGATTGCCAAAACAAGCGCATCATTTTTTCCCAGAGATCATCTATTCCCCACTTTAACGGTGGCTCCTTACATTTGGAACAAAATAACTTAAGATAAATTTGTTAAAAAACGTCATTAAGAAGAGACAAATTATTTCATTTCACCACAAAAGCAGTCTCTCGACGACCTTAGAATTACACCAGAAAATATTTATTAGCGCAAAATGACGTACGCAACCAAGTATTATCTATAGAAGTTGAAAACAAGGCCGCAAGCCAGCCCGCAGGCTGGCTCACGGCCTTTGAGCAATTTCACTAATTCTTTTCAAAGAAAAACGATAAAAACATGAAACGCTTCGGCTCTTGGATAAAAAAATAAACCGCGATTGTGAAAACGGGTGCATCATTTCTTCCCAGAGATCTATTCCCCACTTTAACGGTGGCTCCTTACGTTTAGAACAACATAATTTAAGATAAACTTGAAAAAAGAACGTCATTAAGAAGAGTCAAATTGTTTCATTTCACATCAAAAGAAGTCTCTCGACAACATTCGAATTACGCCAGAAAATTTTTATCAGCACAAAATGACGTAAGCAACCGAGTACTATCTATAGAAGTAAAAAAAAGGCCACAAGCCAGCCCGCAGGCTGCCTCACAGCCTTTGAACAATCTCACTATTTCTTTTCAAAGAAAAAAGATAAAAAACATCAAATTTTTTGGCTCTTGGATAAAGAAGTAAACCGCAATTGTCAAAACGTGCGCATAATTTCTTCCCAGAGATCTATTCCACACGTTATCTGTGGCTCGTTACGTTTAGAGCAACATAATTTAAGATAAGTTTGAAAAAAAACGTCATTAAGAAGAGACAAATTATTAAATTTCACCACAAAAGCAATCTCTCAACGACCTTAGAATTACACTAGAAAATTTTTATTAGCGCAAAATGACGTACGCATCCAAGTATTTTCTATAGAGGTTAGAAACAAGGCCGCAAGCCAGCCCGCAGGCTGGCTCACGGCCTTTGAACAATCTCACTAATTCTTTTCAAAGAAAAACGATAAAAACATGAAACGCTTCGGCTCTTGGATAAAAAAGTAAACCGCGATTGTGAAAACGGGTGCATCATTTCTTCCCAGGGATCTATTCCCTTACTTTAACGGTGGCTCCTTACGTATAGAACAACATAATTTAAGATAAACTTGAAAAAAGAACGTCATTAAGAAGAGTCAAATTGTTTCATTTCACATCAAAAGAAGTCTCTCGACAACATTCGAATTAAGCCAGAAAATTTTTATTATCGCAAAATGACGTATGACGTAAGCAACCGAGTACTATCTATAGAAGTAAAAAAAGGCCACAAGCCAGCCCGCAGGCTGCCTCACAGCCTTTGAACAATCTCACTATTTCTTTTCAAAGAAAAAAGATAAAAAACATCAAATTTTTTGGCTCTTGGATAAAGAAGTAAACCGCAATTGTCAAAACGTGCGCATAATTTTTTCCCAGAGATCTATTCCACACGTTATCTGTGGCTCGTTACGTTTAGAGCAACATAATTTAAGATAAGTTTGAAAAAAAACGTCATTAAGAAGAGACAAATTATTAAATTTCACTACAAAAAGCAGTCTCTCAACGACCTTAGAATTACACTAGAAAATTTTTATTAGCGCAAAATGACGTACCCAACCAAGTATTTTCTATAGAGGTTAGAAACAAGGCCGCAAGCCAGCCCGCAGGCTGGCTCACGGCCTTTGAACAATCTCACTAATTCTTTTCAAAGAAAAACGATAAAAACATGAAACGCTTCGGCTCTTGGATAAAAAAGTAAACCGCGATTGTGAAAACGGGTGCATCATTTCTTCCCAGGAATCTATTCCCCACTTTAACGGTGGCTCCTTACGTATAGAACAACATAATTTAAGATAAACTTGAAAAAAGAACGTCATTAAGAAGAGACAAATTGTTTCATTTCACACCAAAAGAAGTCTCTCGACAAAATTCGAATTACGCCAGAAAATTTTTATTAGCGCAAAATGACGTAAGCAACCGAGTACTATCTATAGAAGCAAAAAAAGCCACAACCAGCCCGCAGGCTGCCTCACGGCCTTTGAACAATCTTACTATTTCTTTTCGAAGAAAAAAGATAAAAACATCAAATTTTTTGGCTCTTGGATAAAGAAGTAAACCGCAACTGTCAAAACGAGCGCATATTTTTTTCCCAGAGATCTATTCCCCACGTTATCTGTGGCTCGTTACGTTTAGAGCAACAAAATTTAAGATAGATTTGAAAAAAAGCGTCATTAAGACGAGACAAATTATTTCACTTCACACCAAAAGCAGCCTTTGGACGACCTGAGAATTACACCAGAAAATTTTTATTAGCGCAACATGACGTACGCTACCGAGTGCTACCATTAGAAGGTAAAAAAACCTCAAGTCAGCCCGCAGGCTGGGTTACGGCCTTTGAACAATCTCACTATTCCTTTTCAAAGAAAACTGATAAAAACATCAAATTTTTTGGCTCTTGGATAAAGAAGTAAACCGCGATTGCCCAAACGGGCGCATCATTTCTTCCTATAGATAATCTAATCCCCACTTTAACGGTGGCTCCTTACGTTTAGAACAACATAACTTAAGATAAATTTGGTAAAAAACGTCATTAAGAAGAGACAAATTATTTCAATTCACCCCAAAAGCAGTCTCTCGACGACCTTAGAATTAGACCAGAAATTTTTATTAGCGCAAACTGACGTACGCAACCGAGTACTATCTATAGAAGTTAAAAAAAAGGCCGCAAGCCAGCGCGCAGGCTGGCTCACGGCCTTTGAACAATCTCACTAATTCTTTTCAGAGAAAAATGATAAAAACATCACATTTTGGCTCTTGGATAAAAAAAAGTAAAGCGCGATTATCAAAACGGGCGCTTCATTTCTTCCCACTGATCTATTCCCCACTTAAGTGTTGGCTCCTTACGTTTAGAACAACATAACTTAAGATAAATTTTTTTAAAAAAACGTCATTAAGAAGAGATGAATTATTTCATTTCTCCGCAAAAGCAGTCTCTCGACGACCTTAGAATTACACCAGAAAGTTTTTTTTAGCAAAAACGCGTACTCAACCAAGTTCTATCCATAGAATTATAGAAAAGGCCGCAAGTCAGCCCGCAGGCTGTCTCACGGCCTTTGAACAATCTCACTAATTCTTTTCAAAGAAAAATGATAAAAACATCAAATTTGTTGGCTCTTGGATATAAAAGTAAACCGCGACTGTCAAAACGGGCGCATCTTTTTTCCCGGAGATCTATTCCCCGCTTTAACAGTGGCTCCTTACGTTTAGAACAATATAACTTATGATAAATTTGATTAAAAGAAACGTCATTAAGAAGAGACAAATTATTTCATTTCACCCCAAAAGCAGTCTCTCGACGACCTTAGAATTGCACAAGAAAATTTTTATTAGCGCAAAATGACGTACGCAACCGAGTACTATCAGTAGAAGTTAACAAAAGGCCGCAAGCGAGCCCGCAGGCTCGCCCATTGCCTTTGAACAATCTCACTATTTCTTTTCAAAGAAAATGATGAAAACATCAATTTTTTTGGCTCTTGGATGAAGAAGTAAACCGCGATTGTCAAAACGGGCGCATCATCTCTTCCCAGAGATCTATCCCCCACTTTAACGTTGGCTGCTTACTTTTACAACAACATAACTTAAGATAAATTTGAAAAAACTCGTCATTAAGAAGAGACAAATTATTTCATTTCACCCCAAAAGCAGTCTCTCGACGACCTTAGAATTACACCAGATAAATTTTTAGAGCAAAATGACGTGCAAAACCGAGTATTATCTATAGGAGTTTAAAAAAGGCCGCAAGCCAGCCCGCAAGCTGCCTCACGGCCTTTGAACAATTTCACTATTTCTTTTCGAAGAAAAATGATAAAAACACCAAAATTTTTGGCACTTGGATGAAGAATTAAACCGCGATTGTCAAAACGGGCTCATCATCTCTTCCCAAGGTCTATCACCCACTTTAACGGTTGCTGCTTACGTTTACAACAACATAACTTAAGATAAATTTGAAAAAAATTCGCCATTAAGAAGAGAGAAATTATTTCATTTCACTCCAAAAGCAGTCTCTCGACGACCTTAGAATTACACCAGAAAATTTTTATTAGCGCAAAATGACGTACGCAACCAAGCACTATCTATAGCAGTGTAAAAAAGGCCGCAAGCCAGCCCGCAGGCTGCCTCACGCCCTTATGACAATCTCACTATTTCTTTTCAAAGAAAAATGATAAAAAACATAAAAATTTTGGCCCTTGGAAAAAAAAATAAACCGCGATTGGCAAAACGGGCGCATCATCTCTTTCTAGTGATCTCTTCCGCACTTTAATTGTGTCTCCTTACGTTTAGAACAACATAAGTTAAGATCAATTTGAAAAAAAAAACGTCATTAAGAAGAGACAAATTATTTCATTTCACAACAAAAGCAGTCTCTCGACTACCTTATAATTACACCAGAAAATTTTTTTGAGCACAAAATGACGTACGCAACCGAGTATAGACGTTAAAAAAGGCCGCAAGATAGACCGCAGGCTGGCTCACGGCCTTTGAACAGTCTCACTAATTCTTTTCAAAGAAAAACGATAAAAACATGAAACACTTTGGCTCTTGGATAAAAAAGTAAACCGCGCACCATTTCTTCCCAGAGACCTATTCCCCACTGTACCGGTGGCTTCTTACGTTTAGAGCAACATAACTTACATAACTTAAGATAAATTTGAAAAAAACGTCATTAAGAAGAGACCATTTATTTCATTTCACCACAAAAAAGCAGTCTCTTCACGACCTTAGAATTACACCAGAAAAAACTTATGAGCGCAAAATGACGTACGCAACCGAGTACTATCTAGAGACGTTAAAAAAGACCGCAAGCCAGACCGCAGGCTGGCTCACTGCCTTTGAACAATCTCACTAATTCTTTTCAAAGAAAAACGATAAAAACATGAAACACTTTGGCTCTTGGATAAAAAAGTAAACCGCGATTGTCAAAACGGGCGCATCAATTCTTCCCAGAGACCTATTCCCCACTTTAACGGTGGCTCTTTACGTTTAGAACAACATAACTTAAGATAAATTTGAAAAAAAACGTCATTAAAAGAGACAAACTATTTCATTTCACCGCAAAAGCGGTCTCTCGACAACCTTAGAATTACACCAGAAAATATTTATGAGCTTACAATGACGTACGCAACCGAGTACTATCTATAGAAGCAAAAAAAAAGAACGCAAGCCAGCCCGCAGCCTGGCTCACGGCCTTTGAACAATCTCACTAATTCTCTTCAAAGAAAAACGATAAAAACATGAAACGCTTCGGCTCTGGATAAAAACGTAAACCGCTATTGTGAAAACGGGCGCATCATTTCTTCGCAGAGATCTATTCCCCACTTTAACAGTGGCTCCTTACGTTTAGAACAACATAACTTAAGATAAATTTGAAAAAAATGTCATTAAGAAGAGACAAATTATTCCATTTCACCCCAAAAGCAGTATCTTGACGACCTTAGAATTACACCAGAAAAAATTTATGAGCGCAAAATGACGTACGCAACCGAGTACTATCTATAGACGTTAAAAAAGGCCGCAAGCCAGCCCGCAGGCTGGCTCACGGCCTTTTAACAATCTAACTAATTTTTTTCAAAGAAAAACGATAAAAACATGAAACGCTTTGGCTCTTGGATAAAAAAGTAAAACGCGATTGTCAAAACGGGCGCATCAATTCTTCCCAAAGACCTATTTCCCACTTTAACGGTGGCTCCTTACGTTTAGAACAACATAAATTATGATAAATTTGAAAAAAAAGCGTCATTAGGGAGAGCAAATTATCACTGCAAAAGCGGTCTCTCGACGACCTTAGAATTACACCAGAAAATATTCATAAGCACAAAACGACGTACGCCACCAAGTACTATCTATAGACGTTAAAAAAGCCGCAAGCCAGCCCGCAGGCTAGCTCACGGCCTTTGAACAATCTCACTAAGTCTTTTCAAAGAAAAACGATAAAAACATGAAAATGTTTGGCTCTCGGATAAAGAAATAATCCGCGATTGTCAAAATGGGCGCATCATTTCTTCCCAGAGATCTATTTCCCACTTTAACGGTGGCTCCTTACGTTTACAACAACATAACTTAAGACAAATTTGAAAAAAAAACGACAAATTATTTCATTTCAACCCCAAAAGCAGTCTCTCGACGACCTTAGAATTACACCAGAAAATATTCATAAGCACAAAACGACGTACGCCACCAAGTACTATCTATAGACGTTAAAAAAGCCGCAAGCCAGCCCGCAGGCTAGCTCACGGCCTTTGAACAATCTCACTAATTCTCTTCAAAGAAAAACGATAAAAACATGAAACGCTTCGGCTCTGGATAAAAACGTAAACCGCTATTGTGAAAACGGGCGCATCATTTCTTCGCAGAGATCTATTCCCCACTTTAACAGTGGCTCCTTACGTTTAGAACAACATAACTTAAGATAAATTTGAAAAAAATGTCATTAAGAAGAGACAAATTATTCCATTTCACCCCAAAAGCAGTATCTTGACGACCTTAGAATTACACCAGAAAAAATTTATGAGCGCAAAATGACGTACGCAACCGAGTACTATCTATAGACGTTAAAAAAGGCCGCAAGCCAGCCCGCAGGCTGGCTCACGGCCTTTTAACAATCTAACTAATTTTTTTCAAAGAAAAACGATAAAAACATGAAACGCTTTGGCTCTTGGATAAAAAAGTAAAACGCGATTGTCAAAACGGGCGCATCAATTCTTCCCAAAGACCTATTTCCCACTTTAACGGTGGCTCCTTACGTTTAGAACAACATAAATTATGATAAATTTGAAAAAAAAGCGTCATTAGGGAGAGCAAATTATCACTGCAAAAGCGGTCTCTCGACGACCTTAGAATTACACCAGAAAATATTCATAAGCACAAAACGACGTACGCCACCAAGTACTATCTATAGACGTTAAAAAAGCCGCAAGCCAGCCCGCAGGCTAGCTCACGGCCTTTGAACAATCTCACTAAGTCTTTTCAAAGAAAAACGATAAAAACATGAAAATGTTTGGCTCTCGGATAAAGAAATAATCCGCGATTGTCAAAATGGGCGCATCATTTCTTCCCAGAGATCTATTTCCCACTTTAACGGTGGCTCCTTACGTTTACAACAACATAACTTAAGACAAATTTGAAAAAAAAACGACAAATTATTTCATTTCAACCCCAAAAGCAGTCTCTCGACGACCTTAGAATTACAGCAGAAAATATTTATTAGCTCAAAATGACGTTCGCAACCAAGTACAACCTACAGAAGTTTGAAAAAGGCCGCAAGCCAGCCCGCAGGCCGGCTCACGGCCTTTGAACAATCTCATTATTTCTTTTCAATGAAAAATGATGAAAACACCAAACTTTTGGCTCTTGGATAATAAAAGTAAACGGCGCTGGTCAAAACGAGCGCATCATTTCTTCCCAGAGATCTATTTCCCACTTTAACGGTGGCTCCTTACGTTTACAACAACATAACTTAAGATAAATTTGAAAAAAAAATGTCATTAAGAAGAGACAAATTATTCCATTTCACCCCAAAAGCAGTATCTTGACGACCTTAGAATTACAACAGAAAAAATTTATGAGCCTAAAATGACGTACGCAACCGAGTACTATCCATAGACGTTAAAAAAAGGCCGCAAGCCAGCCCGCAGGCTGGCTCACGGCCTTTTAACAATCTCACTAATTCTTTTCAATGAAAAATGATAAAAACATCAAACTTTAGGCTCTTGGATAATAAAAGTAAACGGCGATTGTCAAAACGGGCGCATCAATTCTTCCCAGAGACCTATTCCCCACTTTAACCGTGGCTCCTTACGTTTAGAACAACATAAATTATGATAAATTTGAAAAAAAAGCGTCATTAGGAAGAGTAAATTATTTCATTTCACTGCAAAAGCGGTCTCTCGACAACCTTAGGATTACACCAGAAAATATTCATGAGCACAAAACGACGTACGCAACCAAGTACTATCTATAGACGTTAAAAAAAGCCGCAAGCCAGCCCGCAGGCTAGCTCACGGCCTTTGAACAATCTCACTAAGTCTTTTCAAAGAAAAACGATAAAAACATGAAACTATTTGGCTCTTGGATAAAGAAATAATCTGCGCCTGTCAAAATGGGCGCATCATTTCTTCCCAAAGATCTAATCCCCACTTTAACGGTGGCTCCTTACGTTTACAACAACATAACTTAAGATAAATTTGAAAAAAAAACGACAAATTATTTCATTTCACCACAAAATCAGTCTCTCGACTACCATAGAATTACACCAGAAAATTTTCATGAGCACAAAATGACGTACGCAACCAAGTACTATCTATAGAAGTTTTTAAGAAAAAGGGCCGCAAGCCAGCCCGCAGCCTGGCTCACGGCCTTTGAATACTCTCACTAATTCTTTCAAAGAAAAATGATAAAAGCATCAAACTTTTGGCTGTTGTATAAAAAAAGTATACGGCGACTGTCAAAACGAGCACATCATTTCTTCCCAGAAAACTATTTCCCACTTTAATGGTGGCTCCTCACGTTTTGAACAACATAACTTAAGATAAATTTGTAAAAAACGACAAATTATTTCATTTCGACCCAAAAGCAGTCACTCGACGACCTCAGAATTACACCAGAAAATGTTTTTTAGCGCAAAACGGCCGTACGCAAATGAGTACTGTCTACAGACGTTAAAAAAGACCGCAAGCCAGCCAGCAGGCCGGCTCACGGCCTTTGAACAATCTCATTATTTCTTTTCAATGATAAATGATGAAAACATCAAACGTTTGGCTCTTGGATAATAAAAGTAAACGGCGCTTGTCAAAACGAGCGCATCATTTCTTCCCAGAGATCTATTTCCCACATTAACGGTGGCTCCTTACCTTTAAAACAACATAACTTAAGATAAACTTGAACAAAACGTCATTAAGGAGAGAAAAATTATTTCATTTCACCCCAAAAGCAGTCTCTCGACGACCTTAGAATTACACCAGAAAAAATTTATTAGCGCAAAATGACGTACACAACCAAGCACTATCTATAGAAATTTAAAAAAGGCCGCAAGCCAGACCGCAGGCTGGCTCACGGCCTTTGAACAATCTCAATAATTCTTTTCAAAGAAAAATGGTAAAATCATCAAACTTTTGGCTCTTGGATAATAAAAGTAAACGGCAGGCTGGCTCACGGCCTTTGAACAATCTCACTAATTCTTTTCAATGAAAAATGATAAAAACATCAAAGTTTAGGCTCTTGGATAATAAAAGTAAACGGCGATTGTCAAAACGGGCGCATCATTTCTTCCCAGAGATCTATTCCCCACTTTAACGGCGGCACCTTACGTTTACAACAACATAACTTAAATAAATTTGAAAAAAACGACAAATTATTTCATTTCACCCCAAAAGCAGTCTCTCGACGACCTTAGAATTACACCAGAAAATATTTATTAGCGAAAAATGACGTTCGCAACCAAATACAACTTACAGAAATTTGAAAAAGGCTGCAAGCCAGCCCGCAGGCTGGCTCACGGCCTTTGAACAATCTCACTAATTCTTTTCTATGAAAAATGATAAAAACATCAAACTTTTGGCTCTTGGATAATAAAAGTAAACGGCGATTGTCAAAACGGGCTTATCATTTCTTCGCAGTGATCTATTCCCCACTTTAACGGTGGCTCCTTACGTTTACAACAACATAACCTAAGATAAATTTGAAAACAAACGACAAATTTTTTCATTTCACCACAAAATCAGTCTCTCGACTACCATAGAATTACACCAGAAAATTTTCATTAGCACAAAATGACGTACGCAATCAAGTACTATCTATAGAAGTTTTAAAAAAAAGGCCGCAAGCAAGCCCGCAGCCTGGCTCACGGCCTTTGAACAATCTCACTAATTCTTTTCTATGAAAAATGATAAAAACATCAAACTTTTGTCTCTTGGATAATAAAAGTAAACGGCGATTGTCAAAACGAGCGCATCATTTCTTCCCAGAGATCTATTCCCCACATTAACGGTGGCTCCTTACGTTTACAACAACATAACTTAAGATAAATTTGAACAAAACGTCATTAAGGAGAGAAAAATTATTTCATTTCACCCCAAAAGCAGTCTCTCGACGACCTTAGAATTACACCAGAAAAAATTTATTAGCGCAAAATGACGTACACAACCAAGCACTATCTATAGAAATTTCAAAAAGGCCGCAAGCCAGTCCGCAGGCTGGCTCACGGCCTTTGAACAATCTCAATAATTCTTTTCAAAGAAAAATGGTAAAAACATCAAACTTTTGGCTCTTGGATAATAAAAGTAAACGGCAGGCTGGCTCACGGCCTTTGAACAATCTCACTATTTCTTTTCAATGAAAAATGATAAAAACATCAATTTTTAGGCTCTTGGATAATAAAAGTAAACGGCGATTGTCAAAACGGGCGCATCATTTCTTGCCAGAGATCTATTCCCCACTTTAACGGCGGCACCTTACGTTTACAACAACATAACTAAAGATAAATTTGAAAACAAAACGACAAATTATTTCATTTCACCCCAAAAGCAGTCTCTCGACGACCTTAGAATTACACCAGAAAATATTTATTAGCGAAAAATGACGTTCGCAACCAAGTACAACTTACAGAAATTTGAAAAAGGCCGCAAGCCAGCCCGCAGGCTGGCTCACGGCCTTTGAACAATCTCACTAATTCTTTTCAACGAAAAATGATAAAAAAAAAAATTTTGGCTCTTGGGTAATAAAAGTAAACGGCGATTGTCAAAACGGGCGCATCATTTCTTCCCAGAGATCTATTCCCCACTTTAACGGTGGCTCCTTACGTTTACAACAACATAACCTAAGATAAATTTGAAAAAAACGACAAATTTTTTCATTTCACCACAAAATCAGTCTCCCGACTACCATAGAATTACACCAGAAAATTTTCATTAGCACAAAATGACGTATGCAACCAAGTACTATCTATTGAAGTTTTAAAAAAAGGCCGCAAGCCAGCCTGCAGCCTGGCTCACGGCCTTTGAACACTCTCACTAATTCTTTCAAAGCAAAATGATAAAAGCATCAAACTTTTGTCTCTTGGATAAAAAAAAGTATACGGCGACTGTCAAAACGAGCGCATCATTTCTCCCCAGAGATCTATTTCCCACTTTAATGGTGGCTCCTTACGTTTTGGACGACATAACTTAAGAAAAATTTGAAAAAAAACGACAAATTATTTCATTTCACCCCAAAAGCAGTCTCTCGACGACCTCAGAATTACACCAGAAAATGTTTTTTAGCGCAAAACGTCCGTACGCAACTGAGTACTGTCTACAGACGTTAAAAATGGCCGCAAGCCAGCCCGCAGGCCGGCTGACGGCCTTTGAACAATCTCACTATTTCTTTTCAAAGAAAAACGATAAAAACATGAAACTATTTGGCTCTTGGATAGAGAAATAATCCGCGACTGTCAAAATGGGCGCATCATTTCTTCCCAAAGATCTGTTCCCCACTTTAGCAGTGACTTCTTTCGTTTAGAACAACATAACTTAAGATAAATTTGAAGAGAAACTTCATTAAGGAGAGACAAATTATTTCATTTCACCCCTAAAGCAGTCTCTCGACGACCTTAGAATTACACCAGAAAAAATTTAATAGCGCAAAATGACGTACACAACCAAGCACTATCTATAGAAATTTTAAAAAGGCCGCAAGCCAGCCCGCAGGCTGGCTCACGGCCTTTGAACAATCTCAATAATTCTTTTCAAAGAAAAATGTTAAAAATATCAAACTTTTGGCTCTTGGATAAAAAAAAAGTAAACGGCAGGCTGGCTCACGGCCTTTGAACAATCTCACTAATTCTTTTCAATGAAAAATGATAAAAACATCAAACTTTAGGCTCTTGGATAATAAAAGTAAACAACGATTGTCAAAACGGGCGCAACATTTCTTCCCAGAGATCTATTCCCCACTTCAACGGTGGCTCCTTACGTTTAGAACAACATATCTTAAGATAGATTTGAAAAAAAACGTCATTAAGAAGAGACAAATTTTTTTATTTCTATCTATATAAATTTAAAAAAGGGCCGCAAGCAAGCCCGCAGGCTGGCTCACGGCGTTTGAACAATCTCACTAATTCTTTTCAAAGAAAAACGATAAAATTATCAAACTTTTTGGCTCTTGGATAAAAAAGTAAACCGCGATTATGAAAACGGGCGCCTCTTTTCTTCCCAGAGATCTATTCCCCACTTTAACGGTCGCTCCTTACGTTTAGAAAAACATAACTTAAGATAAATTTGAAAAAAAAGTCTTTAAGAAGAGACAAATTATTCCATTTCACCCCAAAAGCAGAAACTCAACGATCTTAGAATTATTCGAGAAAATTTTTATTAGCGCAAAATGACGTACGCAACCAAGTACTATCTATAGAAGTTTAAAAAAGGGCCGCAAGCGAGCCCGCAGGCTGGCTCACTAATTTTTTTCAAAGAAAAACGATAAAATTATCAAACTTTATGGCTCTTGGACAAAAAAGTAAACCGCGATTGTCAAAACGGGCGCATCATTTCTTCCCAGAGATCTATTCCCACCTTAACGGTGGCTCCTTACGGCTAGATCAACATAATTTAAGATAAATTTGAAAAAAAAACGTCATTAAGAAGAGACAAATTATTCCATTTCACCCCAAAAGCAGTCTCTCGACGACCTTAGAAATACATCAGAAAATTTTTATTAGCGCAAATTGATGTTTGCAACCGAGTACTATCTATAGCAGTTTTAAAAAAAGGCCGCAAGCCAGCCCGCAGGCTGGCTCACGGCCTTTGAACAATCTCACTATTTCTTTTCAAAGAAAAATGATAAAAACATCAAATTTTTTGGCTCTTGGATAAAGAAGTAAACCGCGATTGTCAAAACGGGCGCATCATTGTTTCACAGAGATCATCTATTACCCACTTTAACGGTGGCTCCTTACGTTTAGAACAACATAACTTAAGATAAATTTGTTAAAAAACGTCATTAAGAAGAGACAATTTATTTCATTTCACCCCAAAAGCAGTCTCTCGACGTCTTTAGAAATACACCAGAAAATTTTTATTAGTGCAAATTGACGTACGCAACCAAGTACTATCTATAGCAGTTTTAAAAAAAGGCCGCAAGCCAGCCCGCAGGCTGGCTCACGGCCTTTGAACAATCTCACTATTTCTTTTCAAAGAAAAATGATAAAAACATCAAATTTTTTGGCTCTTGGAAAAAAAAGTAAACTGCGATTGTCAAAACGGGCGCATAATTTCTTCCCAGAGATCTATTCCCTACTTTAACGTTGGCTCCTTACGTTTAGAACAACGTAACTTAAGAGAAATTTGAAAAAAAAACGTCATTAAGAAGAGACAAATTATTCCATTTCACCCCAAAGGCAGTCTCTCGACGACCTTAGAAAACCACCAGAAAATTTTTATTAGCGCAAATTGACGTACGCAACCAAGTTTTATTTATAGAATTATAAAAAAGGCCGAAAGCCAGCCCGTAGGCTGGCTCACGGCCTTTGAAAAATCTCACTATTTCTTTTCAAAGAAAAATGATATAAACATCAAACTTCTTGGCTCTTGGATAAAGAAGTAAACAGCGATTGTCAAAATGGGGGCATCGTTTCTTCCCACAGATCTCTTCCCCACTTTAGCGGTGGCTCCTTACGTTTAGAACAACATAACTTAAGATAAGTTTGAAATAAAAAACGTCATTAAGAAGAGACAAATTATTTCATTTCACCCAAAGAGCAGTCTCTCTCTGTCCTTAGAATTACACCAGAATATTTTTATTAGCGCAAAATGACGTACGCAAACAAGTACCATCTATAGAAGTTTAAAAAAAAGGCGGCCGGCCAGCCCGCAGTCTCGCTCACGGCCTTTGAACAATCTCAGTATTTCTTTTCAAAGAAAAATGATAAAAACATCAATTTTTTTCGCTCCTGGATAAAGAAGTAAACCGCGCTTGTCAAAATGGGCGCATCATTTCCTCCCAGGTATCTATTGCCCACTTTAATGGTGGCTCCTTACGTTTAGAACAACATCACTTAAGATAAATTTGAAAAAAAAAACGTCATTAAAAAGAGACAAATTATTTCATTTCACCACAAAAGCAGTCCCTCGACGACCTTAGAATTGCACAAGAAAATTTTTATTAGCGTAAAATGACGTATGCAACTGAGTACTATCTATGGAAGCTTTAAAAAGGCCGCAAGCCAGCCGGCAGGCTTGCTCATGGCCTTTGAACAATCTCACTAGTTCTTTTCAACGAAAAATGTTAAAAACGTCAATTTTTTTTGGCCCTTGGATAAAGAAGTAAACCGCGATTGTCAAAACGAGCCCATCATTTCTTCCCAGAGATCTATTCCCCAATTTAACGGTGACTCATTACTTTTAAAAAAAAACGTAACTTGAGACATAATTGAAAAAAAAAACGTCATTAAGAAGAGACAAATTATTTCATTTCACCCCAAAAGCAGTCTCTCGACGACCTTTGAACTAAACCAGAAAAATTTAATCGGCGCAAAATGACGTATGCAACTGAGTACTATATATAGAAAATTAAAAAATGCCGCGAGCCAGACGGCAGGCTCGCTCACGGCATTTGAACAATCTCACTATTTCTTTTCAAAGAAAAATGATAAAAACATCAAAATTTTGGCTCTTGCATAAAAAAAGTAAACCGCGATTGTCAAAACGGGCGCATCATTTCTTTCCAGAGATCTATTCCCCACTTTAATGGTGGCTCCTTGCGTTTAGAACAACATAACTTAAGATAAATTTGAAAGAAAAAACGTCATTAAGAAGAGACAAATTATTTCATTTCACCACAAAAGCAGTCCCTCGACTACCTTAGAATTGCACAAGAAAATTTTTATTCGTGCAAAATGACGTATGCAACCGAGTACTATCTATAAAAGCTTAAAAAAGGTTTAAAAGGCCGCAAGCCAGCCGGCAGGCTTGCTCATGGCCTTTGAACAACCTCACTAGTTCTTTTCAACGAAAAAGGATAAAAACGTCAAATTTTTTGGCTCTTGGATAAAGAAGTAAACCACGATTGTCAAAACCGGCGCATCATTTCTTTCCAGACATCTGTTCCCCACTTTAACGGTGGCTCCTTACGTTTAGAACGACATAACTTAAGATAAATTTCAAAAAAAACGTCATTAAGAGGCGAGAAATTATTTCATTTCACCCCAAAAACAGACTCTCGACGACATTAGAATATTACCAGAAAATTTTCATCAGCTTAAAATGACGTACGAAACCGAGTACTATCTATAGAAGTTTTAAATGAAGGCTGCAAGCCAGCCCGCAAGCTGGCTCACGGCCTTTGAACAATATCACTATTTCTTTTCAAAGAAAAATGATAAAAACATAAAAATTTATGGCTCCTTGATAAAAAAAAGTAAACCACGATTGTCAAAACGGTTGCATCAATTGTTCCCAGGGATCTATTCCCCACTTTAATGGTGGCTCCTTACGTTTAGAACAACATAACTTAAGATAAATTTGAAAAAAAAACGTCATTAAGAAGAGACAAATTATTTCATTTCACCACAAAAGCAGTCCCTCGACGACCTTAGAATTGCACAAGAAAAGTTTTATTAGCGCAAAATGACGTATGCGACCAAGTACTATCTATAGAAGCTTAAAAAAGGCCGCAAGCCAGCCGGCAGGCTTGCTCATGGCCTCTGAACAATCTACCTAGTTCTTTGCAACGAAAAATGACAAAAAACGTCAAATTTTTTGGCTCTTGGATAAAGAAGTAAACGGCGATTGTCAAAACGAGCCCATCATTTCCTCCCAGAGATCTATTCCCCAATTTAACGGTGGCTCATTACGTTTAGAAAAACATAACTTGAGACAAAATTGAAAAAAAAAAAACGTCATTAAGAAGAGACAAATTATTTCATTTCACCCCAAAAGCAGTCTCTCGACGACCTTTGAACTAAACCAGAAAAGTTTTATAAGCGCAAAATGCCGTATGCAACCGAGTAATATCTATAGAAGCTTAAAAAGGCCGCAAGCCAGCCCACAGGCTGGCTTACGGCCTTTGAACAATCTCATTATTTCTTTTCAAAGAAAAATGATAAAAACATCAATTTTTTGGCTCTTGGATAAAATAATTAAACCGCGATTGTCAAAACGGGCCCATCATTTCTTCCCAGAGATCTATTCCCCACCTTAATGGTGGCTCCATACGTTTAGAACAATATAACTTAAGATAAATTTGAAAAAAAAACGTCATTAAGAAGAGACAAATTATTTCATTTCACCACAAAAGCAGTCTCTCGACTACCTTAGAATTACACCAGAAAATATTTATGTGCGCAAAATGACGTACGCTACCGCGTACTATCCATAAACGTTAAAAAAGGCCGCAAGCCAGCCCGCAGGCTGGCTCACGGCCTTTGAACAATCTCACTATTTCTTTTCAAAGAAAAATGATGAAAAACATCAAATTTTTTGGCTCTTGGATAAGGAAGTAAACCGCGATTGTCCAAACGGGCGCATCATTTCTTCCCAGAGATCTATTCCCCAATTTAACGGTGGCTCCTTACGTTTAGAACTACATAACTTAAGATAAATTTGACAAAAAAAGTCATTAAGAAGAGACAAATTATTCAATTTCACACCAAAAGCATTCTCTCGACGATCTAGAATTGCACAAGAAAATTTTTATTAGCGCAAAATGACGTACGCAACAGAGTACTATCTATAAAAGTTTTAAAAAGGTCGCAAGCCAGACCGCAGGCTGGCTCACGGTCTTCGAACAATCTCGCGATTTCTTTTCAAAGGAAAATGATAAAAACATCAAATTTTTTGGCTCTGGGATAAAGAAGTAAACCGCGATTGTCCAAAAGGGCGCATCATTTCTTCCCAGAGATCCATTCCCCACCTTAACGTTGGCTCCTTACGTTTAGAACAACATAACTTAAGATAAATTTGAAAAAAAAACGTCATTAAGAAGAGACAAATTATTTCATTTCACCCCAAAAGCAGTCTCTCGACGACCTTAGAAGTACACCAGAAAAATTTTATTAGCGCAAAATGACGTACACAACCAATTACTATCTATAGAAGTTAAAAAAGGAACGCAAACCAGCCGGCAGGCTTGCTCACGGCCTTTGAACAATCTCACTATTTCTTTTGAAAGAAAATTGATAAAAACATCAAAATTTTGGCTTTTGGATAAAAAAAGTAAACTGCGATTATCAAAACGGGCGCATCATTTCCTCCCAGAGATCTATTCCCCACTTTAACGTTGGCTCCTTACGTTTAGAACAACATAACTTAAGATAAATTTGAAAAGAAAAACGTCATTAAGAAGAGACAAATTATTTCATTTCACCTCAAAAGCAGTCTCTCGACGACCTTAGAATTACACCAGAAAATTTTTTTAAGCGCAAAATGACGTACAAAACCGAGTACTTCCTATAAAAGTCAAAAAAGGCCGCAAGCCAGCCCGCAGGCTGGCTCACGGCCTTTGAACAATCTTAATATTTCTTTTCAAAGTAAAATGATAAAAATATCAAATTTTTTGACTCTTGGATAAGGAAGTAAACCGCGATTGTCAAAACGGCCCATCATTTCTTCCCAAAGATCTATTTCCCCCTTTAACGGTGGCTCCTTACGTTTAGAACTACATAACTTAAGATAAATTTGAAAAGAGAAACGTCATTAAGAAGAGACAAATTATTTCATTTCACCCCAAAAGCAGTCTCTCGACGACCTTAGAATTACACCAGAAAATTTTTATTGGCGCAAAATGACGTACACAACCAATTACTATCTATAGAAGTTATAAAAAAAAGGCCGCAAGCCAGTCGGCAGGCTTGCTCACGGCCTTTGAACAATCTCACTATTTCTTTTCAAAGAAAAATGATAAAAACATCGAATTTTTGGCTCTTGGATAAAAAAGCAAACCGCGATTGTCAAAACGTGCGCATCATTTCTTCCCAGAGATCTATTCCCCACTTTAGCGTTGGCTCCTTACGTTTAGAACTACATAACTTAAGATAAATTTGAAAAGAAAAACGTCATTAAGAAGAGACAAATTATTTCATTTCACCCCAAAAGCAGTCTCTCGACTACCTTAGAATTACACCAGAAAATTTTTATTAGCGCAAAACGACGTACACAACCAATTACTATCTATAGAAGTTTAAAAAAAAAGGCCGCAAGCCAGTCGGCAGGCTTGCTCACGGCCTTTGAACAATCTCACTATTTCTTTTCAAAGAAAAATGATAAAAACATCAAAATTTTGGCTCTTGGATAAAAAAGTAAACCGCGATTGTCATAACGGGCGCATCATTTCTTCCCAGAGATCGATTCCCCAGTTTAACGTTGGCTCCTTACGTTTAGAGCTACATAACATAAGATAAATTTGAAAAGAAAAACGTCATTAAGAAGAGACAAACTGTTTCATTTCACCCCAAAAGCAGTCTCTCGACGACCTTAGAATTACACCAGAAAATTTTTATTAGAGCAAAATGACGTACACAACCAAGTACTTTCTATAAAATTTAAAAAGGCCGCAAGCCAGCCCGCAGGCTGGCTCACGGCCTTTGAACAATCTTACTATTTCTTTTCAAAGTAAAATGATAAAAATATCAGATTTTTTGCCTCTTGGATAAAGAAGTAAACCGCGATTGTCAAAATGGCCCATCATTTCTTCCCAGAGATCTATTTCCCACTTTAACGGTGGCTCCATACGTTTAGAACTACATAACTTAAGATAAATTTGAAAAGAAAAACGTCATTAAGAAGAGACAAATTATTTCATTTCACCCCAAAAGCAGTCTTTCGACGACCTTAGAATTACACCAGAAAATTTTTATTAGCGCAAAATGATGTACACAACCAATTACTATCTATAGAAGTTTAAAAAAGGCCGCAAGCCAGTCGGCAGGCTTGCTGACGGCCTTTGAACAATCTCACTATTTCTTTTCAAAGAAAAATGATTAAAACATCAAAATTTTGGCTCTTGGATAAAAAAGTAAACCGCAATTGTCAAAACGGCCCATCATTTCTTCCCAGAGATCTATTTCCCACTTTAACGGTGGCTCCTTACGTTTAGAACTACATAACTTAAGATAAATTTGAAAAGAAAAACGTCATTAAGAATAGACAAATTATTTCATTTCACCCCAAAAGCAGTCTCTCGACGACCTTAGAATTACACCAGAAAATTTTTATTAGCACAAAATGACGTACACAACCAATTACTATCTATAGAAGTTAAAAAAAGCCGCAAGCCAGTCGGCAGGCCTGCTCACGGCCTTTGAACACTCTCACTCTTTCTTTTCAAAGAAAAATGATAAAAACATCAAAATTTTGGCTCTTGGATAAAAAAGTAAACCGCAATTGTCAAAACGGCCCATCATTTCTTCCCAGAGATCTATTTCCCACTTTAACGGTGGCTCCATACGTTTAGAACTACAAAACTTAAGAGAAATCTGAAAAGAAAAACGTCATTAAGAAGAGACAAATTATTTCATTTCACCCCAAAAGCAGTCTTTCGACGACCTTAGAATTACACCAGAAAATTTTTATTAGCGCAAAATGATGTACACAACCAATTACTATCTATAGAAGTTAAAAAAAGGCCGCAAGCCAGTCGGCAGGCTTGCTGACGGCCTTTGAACAATCTCACTATTTCTTTTCAAAGAAAAATGATAAAAACATCAAAATTTTGCCTCTTGGATAAAGAAGTAAACCGCGATTGTCAAAATGGCCCATCATTTCTTCCCAGAGATCTAATTCCCACTTTAACGGTGGCTCCTTACGTTTAGAACTACATAACTTAAGATAAATTTGAAAAGAAAAACGTCATTAAGAAGAGACAAATTATTTCATTTCACCCCAAAAGCAGTCTCTCGACGACCTTAGAATTACACCAGAAAATTTTTATTAGCACAAAATGACGTACACAACCAATTACTATCTATAGAAGTTAAAAAAAGCCGCAAGCCAGTCGGCAGGCCTGCTCACGGCCTTTGAACACTCTCACTCTTTCTTTTCAAAGAAAAATGATAAAAACATCAAAATTTTGCCTCTTGGATAAAGAAGTAAACCGCGATTGTCAAAATGGCCCATCATTTCTTCCCAGAGATCTAATTCCCACTTTAACGGTGGCTCCTTACGTTTAGAACTACATAACTTAAGATAAATTTGAAAAGAAAAACGTCATTAAGAAGAGACAAATTATTTCATTTCACCCCAAAAGCAGTCTCTCGACGACCTTAGAATTACACCAGAAAATTTTTATTAGCACAAAATGACGTACACAACCAATTACTATCTATAGAAGTTAAAAAAAGGCCGCAAGCCAGTCGGCAGGCTTGCTGACGGCCTTTGAACAATCTCACTATTTCTTTTCAAAGAAAAATGATTAAAACATCAAAATTTTGGCTCTTGGATAAAGAAGTAAACCGCGATTGTCAAAATGGCCCATCATTTCTTCCCAGAGATCTATTTCCCACTTTAACGGTGGCTCCATACGTTTAGAACTACATAACTTAAGATAAATTTGAAAAGAAAAACGTCATTAAGAAGAGACAAATTATTTCATTTCACCCCAAAAGCAGTCTCTCGACGACCTTAGAATTACACCAGAAAATTTTTATTAGCACAAAATGACGTACACAATCAATTACTATCTATAGAAGTTAAAAAAAAGCCGCAAGCCAGTCGGCAGGCCTGCTCACGGCCTTTGAACACTCTCACTCTTTCTTTTCAAAGAAAAATGATAAAAAAATCAAAATTTTGCCTCTTGGATAAAGAAGTAAACCGCGATTGTCAAAATGGCCCATCATTTCTTCCCAGAGATCTAATTCCCACTTTAACGGTGGCTCCTTACGTTTAGAACTACATAACTTAAGATAAATTTGAAAAGAAAAACGTCATTAAGAAGAGACAAATTATTTCATTTCACCCCAAAAGCAGTCTCTCGACGACCTTAGAATTACACCAGAAAATTTTTATTAGCACAAAATGACGTACACAACCAATTACTATCTATAGAAGTTAAAAAAAGCCGCAAGCCAGTCGGCAGGCCTGCTCACGGCCTTTGAACACTCTCACTCTTTCTTTTCAAAGAAAAATGATAAAAACATCAAAATTTTGCCTCTTGGATAAAGAAGTAAACCGCGATTGTCAAAATGGCCCATCATTTCTTCCCAGAGATCTAATTCCCACTTTAACGGTGGCTCCTTACGTTTAGAACTACATAACTTAAGATAAATTTGAAAAGAAAAACGTCATTAAGAGGAGACAAATTATTTCATTTCACCCCAAAAGCAGTCTCTCGACGACCTTAGAATTACACCAGAAAATTTTTATTAGCACAAAATGACGTACACAACCAATTACTATCTATAGAAGTTAAAAAAAAGCCGCAAGCCAGTCGGCAGGCCTGCTCACGGCCTTTGAACACTCTCACTCTTTCTTTTCAAAGAAAAATGATAAAAACATCAAAATTTTGCCTCTTGGATAAAGAAGTAAACCGCGATTGTCAAAATGGCCCATCATTTCTTCCCAGAGATCTATTTCCCACTTTAACGGTGGCTCCTTACGTTTAGAACTAAATAACTTAAGATAAATTTGAAAAGAAAAACGTCATTAAGAAGAGACAAATTATTTCATTTCACCCCAAAAGCAGTCTTTCGACGACCTTAGAATTACACCAGAAAATTTTTATTAGCGCAAAATGATGTACACAACCAATTACTATCTATAGAAGTTAAAAAAAGGCCGCAAGCCAGTCGGCAGGCTTGCCGACGGCCTTTGAACAATCTCACTATTTCTTTTCAAAGAAAAATGATTAAAACATCAAAATTTTGGCTCTTGGATAAAGAAGTAAACCGCGATTGTCAAAAATGTCCATCATTTCTTCCCAGAGATCTATTTCCCACTTTAACGGTGGCTCCTTACGTTTAGAACTACATAACTTAAGATAAATTTGAAAAGAAAAACGTCATTAAGAAGAGACAAATTATTTCATTTCACCCCAAAAGCAGTCTTTCGACGACCTTAGAATTACACCAGAAAATTTTTATTAGCACAAAATGACGTACACAATCAATTACTATCTATAGAAGTTTAAAAAAAGCCGCAAGCCAGTCGGCAGGCCTGCTCACGGCCTTTGAACACTCTCACTCTTTCTTTTCAAAGAAAAATGATAAAAACATCAAAATTTTGCCTCTTGGATAAAGAAGTAAACCGCGATTGTCAAAATGGCCCATCATTTCTTCCCAGAGATCTATTTCCCACTTTAACGGTGGCTCCATACGTTTAGAACTACATAACTTAAGATAAATTTGAAAAGAAAAACGTCATTAAGAAGAGACAAATTATTTCATTTCACCCCAAAAGCAGTCTCTCGACGACCTTAGAATTACACCAGAAAATTTTTATTAGCACAAAATGACGTACACAACCAATTACTATCTATAGAAGTTAAAAAAAGCCGCAAGCCAGTCGGCAGGCCTGCTCACGGCCTTTGAACACTCTCACTCTTTCTTTTCAAAGAAAAATGATAAAAACATCAAAATTTTGCCTCTTGGATAAAGAAGTAAACCGCGATTGTCAAAATGGCCCATCATTTCTTCCCAGAAATCTATTTCCCACTTTAACGGTGGCTCCTTACGTTTAGAACTACATAACTTAAGATAAATTTGAAAAGAAAAACGTCATTAAGAAGAGACAAATTATTTCATTTCACCCCAAAAGCAGTCTCTCGACGACCTTAGAATTACACCAGAAAATTTTTATTAGCACAAAATGACGTACACAACCAATTACTATCTATAGAAGTTAAAAAAAGCCGCAAGCCAGTCGGCAGGCCTGCTCACGGCCTTTGAACACTCTCACTCTTTCTTTTCAAAGAAAAATGATAAAAACATCAAAATTTTGCCTCTTGGATAAAGAAGTAAACCGCGATTGTCAAAATGGCCCATCATTTCCTCCCAGAGATCTATTTCCCACTTTAACGGTGGCTCCATACGTTTAGAACTACATAACTTAAGATAAATTTGAAAAGAAAAACGTCATTAAGAAGAGACAAATTATTTCATTTCACCCCAAAAGCAGTCTTTCGACGACCTTAGAATTACACCAGAAAATTTTTATTAGCGCAAAATGATGTACACAACCAATTACTATCTATAGAAGTTAAAAAAAAGGCCGCAAGCCAGTCGGCAGGCTTGCTGACGGCCTTTGAACAATCTCACTATTTCTTTTCAAAGAAAAATGATTAAAACATCAAAATTTTGGCTCTTGGATAAAAAAGTAAACCGCGATTGTCAAAACGGCCCATCATTTCTTCCCAGAGATCTATTTCCCACTTTAACGGTGGCTCCTTACGTTTAGAACTACATAACTTAAGATAAATTTGAAAAGAAAAACGTCATTGAGAAGAGACAAATTATTTCATTTCACCCCAAAAGCAGTCTCTCGACGACCTTAGAATTACACCAGAAAATTTTTATTAGCACAAAATGACGTACACAACCAATTACTATCTATAGAAGTTAAAAAAAAGCCGCAAGCCAGTCGGCAGGCCTGCTCACGGCCTTTGAACACTCTCACTCTTTCTTTTCAAAGAAAAATGATAAAAACATCAAAATTTTGGCTCTTGGATAAAAAAGTAAACCGCGATTGTCAAAACGGGCGCATCATTTCTTCCCAGAGATCTATTCCCCACTTTAACGTTGGCTCCTTACTTTTAGAACAACATAACTTAAGATAAATTTCAAAAGAAAAACATCATTAAGTAGAGACAAATTATTTCATTTCACCACAAAAGCAGTCTTTCGACGACCTTAGAATTACACCAGAAAATTTTTATTAGCGCAAAACAACGTACACAACCGAGTACTTTCTATAAAAGTTAAAAAGGCCGCAAGCCAGCCCGCAAGCTGGCTCACGGCCTTTGAACAATCTTACTATTTTTTTTCAAAGAAAAATGATAAAAACATCAAAATTTTGGCTCTTGGATAAAAAAGTAAACCGCGATTGTCAAAACGGGCGCATCATTTCCTCCCAGAGATCTATCCCCTACTTTAACGGTGGCTCCATACGTTTAGAACTACATAACTTAAGATAAATTTGAAAAGAAAAACGTCATTAAGAAGAGACAAATTATTTCATTTCACCCCAAAAGCAGTCTCTCGACGACCTTAGAAATACACCAGAAAATTTTTATTGACGCAAAATGACGTACACAACCAATTACTATCTATAGAAGTTATAAAAAAGGCCGCAAGCCAGTCGGCAGGCTTGCTCACGGCCTTTGAACAATCTCACTATTTCTTTTCAAAGAAAAATGATAAAAACATCAAAATTTTGGCTCTTGGATAAAAAAGTAAACCACGATTGTCAAAACGGGCGCATCATTTCCTCCCAGAGATCTATCCCCTACTTTAACGGTGGCTCCTTACGTTTAGAACAGCATAACTTAAGATAAATTTGAAGAAAAACGTCATTGTGAAGAGACAACTTATTTCATTTCACCCCAAAAGCAGTCTCTCGACGACCTTAGAAATACACCAGAAAATTTTTATTAGAGCAAAATGACGTACACAACCGCGTACTTTCTATAAAATTTAAAAAGGCCGCAAGCCAGCCCGCAGGCTGGCTCACGGCCTTTGAACAGTCTTACTATTTCTTTTCAAAGTAAAATGATTAAAATATCAAAATTTTTGCATCTTGGATAAAGAAGTAAACCGCGATTGTCAAAACGGGCGCATCATTTCTTCCCAGAGATCTATTTCCCACTTTAACGGTGGCTCCTTACGTTTAGAACTACATAAATTAAGATAAATTTGACAAAAAAATCATTAAGAAGAGACAAATTATTCCATTTCACCCCTAAGGCAGTCTCTCGAAGACCTTTGAATTGCACAAGAAAATTTTTATTAGCGACAAATGACGTAAGCAACAGAGTACTATCTATAGAAGTTGAAAAAAAGGCCGCAAGCAGGCCCGCAGTCTGGCTCACGGCCTTCAAACAATCTCACTATTCCTTTTCAAAGAAAAATGATAAAAAAAAACATCAAACTTTTTGGCTCTTGGATAAAGAAGTAAACCACAATTTTCAAAACAGAAGCATCATTTCTTCCCAGAGACCTATTCCCCCTCTAACGGTGGCTCCTTACGTTTAGAAGAACATAACCTAAGACAAATTTGAAAAAAAGTCACTAAAAAGAGACAAATTATTTCATTTCACCCCAAAAGCAGTCTCTCGACGACCTTAGAATTACACCAGAACATTTCTATTAGCGCAAAATTATGTACGCAACTACGTACAGTCTGTAGAAGTTAAATAAAGGCCGCAAGCCGCCTTATTTATTTTCAAAGGAAAATCATAAAAACATCAAATTTTTTGGCTCTTGGATAAAGAAGTGAACCGCGATTGTAAAAAACGGGCGCATGATTTCTTCTCAGAGATTTATTCCCCACTTTAACGATGGATCCTTACGTTTAGAACAACATAACTTAAGATAAATTAGACAAAAAAAAGTCATTAACAAGAGACAAATTTTTTCATTTCACCTCAAAAGCAGTCTCTCGACGATCTCAAAATTGCACAAAAAAATTTTTTTAGCGCAAAATGACGTACGCAACTAAGTACTATCGATAGAAGATTAGGAAACGGCCGCAAGCCAGCTCGCAGGCTGGCTCACGGCCTTTGAACAACGTCAATTTTTCTTTGTAAAGAAAAATGACAAAATTATCACACTTTTTGGCTCTTGGATAAAAAAGTAAAACGCGATTGTCAAAACGGGCGCATCATTTCTTCCCAGAGATTTAATTCCCACCTTAACGGTGGCTCCTTACGTTTAGAACAACATAACTTAAGATAAATTTGAAAAAAAAACGTCATTAAGAAGAGACAAATTCATTTCACCATAAAAGCAGTCTCTCGACGACGTTAGAATTACACCAAAAAAAGTTTTTTCGCGCAAAATGACGTACGCAACAGAGTACTAGCTCTAGAAGTTTAAAAAGGCTGCAAGTCAGCCCGCAGGCTGGCTCACGGCCTTTGAACAATCTCACTTTTTCTTTTCAATGAAAAATGATTAAAAAAATTAAACTTTTAGCTCTTGGATAAATAAGTCAGCCGCGGTTGTCAAAACGGGAGCATCATTTCTTCCCAGAAATCTATTCCCCATTTTGACGGTGGCTCCTTACGTTTAGAAGAACATAACCTAAGACAAATTTGAACAAAACGTCATTAAGAAGAGACAAATTATTTCATTTCACACCAAAAGCAGTCTCTCGACGACCTTGGAATTGCACAAGACAATTTTTAATAGCGCAAAATGACGTGCGCAAACAAGTAGTAATATCTATAGAAGTTTAAAAAGGCCGCAAGCCAGCCCGCAGCCTGGCTCATGGCCTTTGAACCATCTCACTTTTTCTTTGCAAAGAAAAATGAGAAAACATCAAATTTTTTGGCTCTTGGATAAAGAAGTGAACCGCGATTGTCAAAACGGGCGCATCATTTCTTTCCAGAGATCTATTCCCCACCTTAACGCTGGCTCTTTACGTTTAGAACTACATAACTTAAGATAAATTTGAAAAGAAAAACGTCATTAAGTAGAGACAAATTATTTCATTTCACCCCAAAAGCAGTCTCTCGACGACCTTAGAATTGCACAAGAAAAATTTTTTAGCGCAAAATGACGTACGCAACCGAGTACTATCGATAGAAGTTTAGGAAAAGGCCGCAAGCCAGCCCGCAGCCTGGCTCACGGCCTTTGAACAATCTCAATTTTTCTTTGTAAAGAAAGTGATAAAAATATCAAACTTTTTGGCTCTTGGATAAAAAAGTAAAATGCGATTGTCAAAACGGGCGCATCGTTTCTTCCCAGAGATTTATTCCCCACCTTAACGGTGGCTCCTTACGTTTAGAAGAACAGAGCTTAAGACAAATTTGAAAAAGAAACGTCATTAAGAAGAGACAAATTATTTCATTTCACCCCAAAAGCAGTCTCTCGACGACTTTGGAATTGCACAAGACAATTTTTATTAGCGCAAAATGACGTACGCAAACGAGTAGTACTATCGATAGAAGTTTAGGAAGAGGCCGCAAGCCAGCCCGCAGCCTGGCTCACGGCCTTTGAACAATCTCAATTTTTCTTTGTAAAGAAAAATGATAAAAATATCAAACTTTTTGGCTCTTGGATAAAAAAGTAAAATGCGATTGTCAAAACGGGCGCATCGTTTCTTCCCAGGGATTTATTCCCCACCTTAACGGTGGCTCCTTACGTTTAGAAGAACAGAACTTAAGACAAATTTGAAAAAAAAAAACATCATAAAGTAGAGACAAATTATTTCATTTCACCCCAAAAGCAGTCTCTCGACTACCTTAGAATTGCACAAGAAAAATTTTTTAGCGCAAAATGACGTACGCAACCGAGTACTGTCGATAGAAGTTTAGAAAAAGGCCGCAAGCCAGCCCGCAGCCTGGCTCACGGCCTTTGAACAATCTCACTTTTTCTTTGCAAAAGAAAAATGACAAAAACATCAAACTTATTGGCTCTTGGATAAAGAAGTAAAATGCGATTGTCAAAACGGGCGCATCGTTTCTTCCCAGAGATTTATTCCCCACCTTAACGGTGGCTCCTTACGTTTAGAAGAACAGAACTTAAGACAAATTTGAAAAAGAAACGTCATTAAGAAGAGACAAATTATTTCATTTCACCCCAAAAGCAGTCTCTCGACGACTTTGGAATTGCACAAGACAATTTTTATTAGCGCAAAATGACGTACGCAAACGAGTAGTACTATCGATAGAAGTTTAGGAAGAGGCCGCAAGCCAGCCCGCAGCCTGGCTCACGGCCTTTGAACAATCTCAATTTTTCTTTGTAAAGAAAAATGATAAAAATATCAAACTTTTTGGCTCTTGGATAAAAAAGTAAAATGCGATTGTCAAAACGGGCGCATCGTTTCTTCCCAGGGATTTATTCCCCACCTTAACGGTGGCTCCTTACGTTTAGAAGAACAGAACTTAAGACAAATTTGAAAAAAAAACATCATAAAGTAGAGACAAATTATTTCATTTCACCCCAAAAGCAGTCTCTCGACTACTTTAGAATTGCACAAGAAAAATTTTTTAGCGCAAAATGACGTACGCAACCGAGTACTGTCGATAGAAGTTTAGGAAAAGGCCGCAAGCCAGCCCGCAGCCTGGCTCACGGCCTTTGAACAATCTCACTTTTTCTTTGCAAAAGAAAAATGACAAAAACATCAAACTTATTGGCTCTTGGATAAAGAAGTGAACCGTGATTGTCAAAAAGGGCGCATCAGTTCTTCCCAGAGATCTATTCCCAACTTTAATGGTGGCTCCTTACGTTTAGAACAACATAACTTAAGATAAATTTAAAAAAAACGTCATTGTGAGGAGACAAATTATTTCATTTCACCCCAAAAGCAGTCTCTCGACGTACTTGGAATTGCACAAGACAATTTTTATTAGCGGAAAATGACGTACGCAAACGAGTTGTAATATCTATAGAAGTTTAAAAAGGCCGCAAGCCAGCCCACAGCCTGGCTCACGGCCTTTGAACCATCTCACTTTTTCTTTGCAAAGGAAAATGACAAAGCAACAATTTTTTTGGCTCTTGGATAAAGAAGTGAACCGCGATTGTCAAAACGGGCGCATCTTTTTTTCCAGAGATCTATTCCCCACCTTAACGGTGGCTCCTTACGTTTAGAAAAACATAACTTAAGATAAATTTGAAAAAAAAAAACATCATAAAGTAGAGACAAATTATTTCATTTCACCCCAAAAGCAGTCTCTCGACTACCTTAGAATTGCACAAGAAAAATTTTTTAGCGCAAAATGACGTACGCAACCGAGTACTATCGATAGAAGTTTAGGAAAAGGCCGCAAGCCAGCCCGCAGCCTGGCTCACGGCCTTTGAACAATCTCACTTTTTCTTTGCAAAAGAAAAATGACAAAAACATCAAACTGATTGGCTCTTGGATAAAGAAGTGAACCGCGATTGTCAAAACGGGCGCATCATTTCTTCCCGGAGATCTATTCCCAACTTTAACGGTGGCTCCTTACGTTTAGAACAACATAACTTAAGATAAATTTAAAAAATAAACGTCATTGTGAGGAGACAAATTATTTCATTTCACCCCAAAAGCAGCCTCTCGACGACCTTAGAAACACACCAGAAAATTTTTATTAGAGCAAAATGACGTACGCAACCAAGCACTATCTATAGAACTTTAAAAAAGGCCTCAAGCCAGCCCGCAGCCTGGCTCACGGCCTTTGAACAATCTCACTTTTTCTTTGTAAAAAAAATGAGAAAAATATCAAACTTTTGGCTCTTGGATAAAACAATTAAGTTGCGATTGTCAAAACGGGCGCTTCATTTCTTCCCAGAGATCGAATCCCAACTTTAACGGTGGCTCCTTACGTTTAGAACAACATAACTTAAGATAAATTTAAAAAATAAACGTCATTGTGAGGAGACAAATTATTTCATTTCACCACAAAAGCAGCCTCTCGACGACCTTAGAAATACACCAGAAAATTTTTATTAGAGCAAAATGGCGTACCCAACCAAGCACTATCTATAGAACTTTAAAAAAATGCCGCAAGCCAGCCCGCAGCCTGGCTCACGGCCTTTGAACAATCTCACTTTTTCTTTGCAAAGAAAAATGACAAAAACATCAAACTTATTGGCTCTTGGATAAAGAACTGAACCGCGATTGTCAAAACGGGCGCATCATTTCTTCCCAGAGATCTATTCCCAACTTTGGCGGTGGCTCCTTACGTTTAGAACAACATAACTTAAGATAAATTTGAAAAAAAAACATAATTTAGAAGAGACAAATTATTTCATTTCACCCCAAAAGCAGTCTCTCGACTACCTTAGAATTACACCAGAAAGTTTTCATTAAAGCAAAATGACGTACGCAACCAACTATTATCCATAGAAGTTTAAGAAAAGGCCGCAAGCCAGCCCGCAGGCTGGCTCACGGCCTGTGAACAATCTCACTTTTTCTTTGCAAGGAAAAATGACAAAAAAACATCAAATTTTTGGCTCTTGGATAAAAAAAGTAAACCGCGATTGTCAAAAGGGGCGCATCGTTTCCTCCCAGAGATCTAATCCCCACTTTAACTGTGGCTCCTTACGTTTAGAAAAACATAACTTACGAGAAATTTGAAGAAAACGTCATTAAGAAGAGACAAATTTTTTCATTTTACCCGAAAAGCAGTCTCTCGACAACCTTAGAATTGCACAAGAAAATTTGTATTAGCGCAAAATGACGTATGCAACCGAATACTATCTATAGAAGTTTAAAAAAGCCGCAAGCCAGTTCGCAGCTTGGCTCACGGCCTTTGAACAATCTCATCTCACTTTTCCTTGGCAAAGAATAATGATAAAAATATCAAAGTTTCTGGCTCTTGGACAAAAAATTAAACCGCGATGATCAAAACGGGTGCATCATTTCCTTCCAGAGATCTATTCCCCACTTTAACGGCGGATCCTTACGTTTACAACAACATAACTTAAGATAAATTTGAAAAAAAAACGACAAATTATTTCATTTCAACCCCAAAAGCAGTCTCTCGACGACCTTAGAATTATAGCAGAAAATATTTATTAGCGCAAAATGACATTCGCAACCAATTACAACCTACAGAAGTTTGAAAAAGGCCGCAAGCCAGCCCGCAGGCTGGCTCACGGCCTTTGAACAATCTCACTAATTCTTTTCAATGAAAAATGATAAAAACATCAAACTTTTGTCTCTTGGATAATAAAAGTAAACGGCGATTGTCAAAACGAGCGCATCATTTCTTCCCAGAGATCTATTTCCCACATTAACGGTGGCTCCTTACGTTTAGAACAACATAACCTAAGATAAATTTGAAAAAAAAACGACAAATTTTTTTTCATTTCACCACAAAATCAGTCTCCCGACTACCATAGAATTACACCAGAAAATTTTCATTAGCACAAAATGACGTACGCAATCAAGTACTATCCATAGAAGTTTTAAAAAAAGGCCGCGAGCCAGCCCGCAGCCTGGCTCACGGCCTTTGAACACTCTCACTAATTCTTTCAAAGCAAAATGATAAAAGCATCAAACTTTTGACTCTTGGATAATAAAAGTAAACGGCGATTGTCAAAACGAGCGCATCATTTCTTCCCAGAGATCTATTCCCCACATTAACGGCGGATCCTTACGTTTACAACAACATAACTTAAGATAAATTTGAAAAAAAAAGGTCGTTAAGAAGAGACAAATTATTTCATTTCACCCCAAAAGACGTCTCTCGACGACCTTAGAATTGCACAAGAAAATTTTTATTAGCGCAAAATGACGTACGCTACCGAGTACCACCTATAGAAGTTAAAAGAAAGGCCGCAAGCCAGCCCGCAGCCCGGCTCACTGATTTTGAACAATCTCAGTAATTCTTTTCAAAGAAAAATGATAAAAACGTCAAATTTATTGGCTCTTGGATAAAAAAGTAAACCGCGATTGTCAAAACGGGCGCATAGTTCCTTCCCAGTGATCTATTACCCACCTTAACGGTGGCTCCTTGCGGTTAGAACAACATAAATTAATATAAATTTGAAAAAAAAACGTCGTTAAGAAGAGACAAATTATTTCATTTCACCCCAAAAGAAGTCTCTCGACGACCTTAGAATTGCACAAGAAAAATTTTATTAGCGCAAAATGACGTACGCTACCGAGTACCACCTATAGAAGTTAAAAGAAAGGCCGCCAGCCAGCCCGCAGCCCGGCTCACTGCCTTTGAACAATCTCACTAATTCTTTTCAAAGAAAAATGATAAAAACGTCAAATTTATTGGCTCCTGGATAAAAAAGTAAACCGCGATTGTCAAAACGGCGCATGAATTCTTCGCAGAAATCTTTCCCCACCTCAACGGTGGCTCCTTACGTTTAGAACAACATAACTTAAGAGAAATTTGAAGAAAACTTCATTAAGAAGAGACAAATCATTTCATTTCACCCCAAAAGCAGTCTCTCGACGACCTTAGAATTGCACAAGAAAAATTCTATTAGCGCAAAATGACGTACGCAGCCGAGTACTATCGATAGAAGTTTAGGAAAAGGCCGCAAGCCAGCCCGCAGCCTGGCTCACGGCCTTTGAACAATCTCAATTTTTCTTTGTAAAGAAAAATGATAAAAATATCAAACTTTTTGGCTCTTAGATAAAAAGTAAACCGCGATTGTCAAAACGGCGCATCAATTCTTCCCAGAGATCTATTCCCCACTTCAACGGTGGCTCCTTACGTTTAGAACAACATAACTTAAGAGAAATTGGAAGAAAACTTCATTAAGAAGAGACAAATCATTTCATTTCACCCCAAAAGCAGTCTCTCGACGACCTTAGAATTACACCAAAAAAGTTTTTATTCGCGCAAAATGGCGTACGCAACAGAGTACTAGCTCTAGAAGTTTAAAAACGGCTGCAAGTCAGCCCGCAGGCTGGCTCACGGCCTTTGAACAATCTCACTTTTTCTTTTCAATGAAAAATGATAAAAAAAATTAAATTTTTTAGCCCTTGGATAAATAAGTAAGCTGCGACTGTCAAAACGGGAGCATCATTTCTTCCCAGAGATTTATTCCCCACCTTAACGGTGGCTCCTTACGTTTAGAAAAACGTAACTTAAGATAAATTTGAAAAAAAAACATCATTAAGTAGAGACAAATTATTTCATCTCACCCCAAAAGCAGTCTCTCGACTACCTTAGAATTGCACAAGAAAATTTTTTTTAGCGCAAAATGACGTACGCAACCGAGTACTATCAATAGAAATTGAGGAAAAGGCCGCAATCCAGCCCGCAAGCTGGCTCACGGCTTTTGAACAATCTCACTTTTTCTTTGTAAATAAAAATGATAAAAATATCAAAATTTTGGCTCTTGGATAAAAAAAAGTAAACCGCGATTGTCAAAACGGGTGCATCATTTCCTTCCAGAGATCTATTTCCACTTTAACGGTGGATCCTTACGTTTAGAACAACATAAATTAATATAAATTTGAAAAAAAAAACGTCGTTATGAAGAGACAAATATTTCATTTCACCCTAAAAGCAGTCTCTCGACGACCTTAGAATTGCACAAGAAAATTTTTATTAGCGCAAAATGACGTATGCTACCGAGTACCACCTATAGAAGTTAAAAGAAAGGCCGCAAGCCAGCCCGCAGCCTGGCTCACTGCCTTTGAACAATCTCACTAATTCTTTTCAAAGAAAAATGATAAAAATATCAAAATTTTTGGCTCTTAGATAAAAAAGTAAACAGCGATTGTCAAAAGGGTGCATCATTTCTTCCCAGAGATTTATTCCCCACCTTAACGGTGGCTCCTTACGTTTAGAACAACATAAATTAAGATAAATTTGAAAAAAACGTCATTAAGAAGAGACAAATTCATTTCACCACAAAAGCAGTCTTTCGACGACGTTAGAATTACACCAAAAAAATTTTTATTCGCGCAAAATGGCGTACGCAACAGAGTACTAGCTCTAGAAGTTTAAAAAAGGCTGCAAGTCAGCCCGCAGGCTGGCTCACGGCCTTTGAACAATCTCACTTTTTCTTTTCAAAGAAAAATGATAAAAACATCAAAATTTTGCCTCTTGGATAAAGAAGTAAACCGCGATTGTCAAAATGGCCCATCATTTCTTCCCAAAGATCTATTTCCCACTTTAACGGTGGCTCCTTACGTTTAGAAAAACATAACTTAAGATAAATTTGAAAAAAAAACATCATTAAGTAGAGACAAATTATTTCATTTCACCCCAAAAGCAGTATCTCGACTACCTTAGAATTGCACAAGAAAATTTTTTTAGCGCAAAATGATGTACGCAACCGAGTACTATCAATAGAATTTGAGGAAAAGGCCGCAAGCCAGCCCGCAAGCTGGCTCACGGCCTTTGAACAATCTCACCTTTTCTTTGTAAATAAAAATGATAAAAATATCAAAATTTTGGCTCTTGGATAAAAAAAGTAAACCGCGATTGTCAAAACGGGCGCATTATTGCTTCCCAGAGATCTATTCCCCACTTTAACGGTGGCTCCTCACGTTTGGAACAACAAAACTTAAGATAAATTTGAAAGAAACGTCTTTGTGAGGAGACAAATTATTTCATTTCACCCCAAAAGCAGCCTTTCGACGAACTTAGAAATACACCAGAAAATTTTTATTAGAACAAAATGACGTACGCAACCAAGTACTATCTATATAATTTTAAAAAAAAGGCCGCCAGCCAGCTCGCAGCCTTGCTCACGGCCTTTGAACAATCTCACTTTTTCTTTGCAAAGAAAAATGACAAGAACATCAAACTTATTGGCTCTTGGATAAAGAAGTGAACCGCGATTGTCAAAAGGGGCGCATCATTTCTTCCCAGAGATCTATACCCCACTTTAACGGTGGCTCCTTACGTTTAGAACAACATAACTTAAGAGAAATTTGAAGAAAACGTCATTAAGAAGAGACAAATTATTTCATTTTACCCGAAAAGCAGTCTCTCGACGATCTTAGAATTGCACAAGAAAATTTGTATTAGCGCAAAATAACGTGCGCAACAGAGTACTAGCTCTAGAAGATTAAAAAAGGCTGCAAGTCAGCCCGCAGGCTGGCTCACGGCCTTTGAACAATTTCACTTTTTCTTTTGAATGAAAAATGATAAAAAAAATTAAACTTTTTCGCTCTTGGATAAATAAGTAAGCTGCGATTGTCAAAACGGGAGCATCATTTCTTCCCAGAGATCTATTCCCCACTTTGACGGTGGCTTCTTACGTTTAGAAGAACACAAATTAAGATAAATTTGAAAAAACAAACGTCATCAAGAAGAGACAAATTATTTCATTTCACCACAAAAGCAGTCTCTCGACGACCTTGGAATTGCACAAGACATTTTTTATTAGCGCAAAATGACGTACGCAAACAAGTATTAATATCTATAGAAGTTTAAAAAGGTCGCAAGCCAGCCCGCAGCCTGGCTCATGGCCTTTGAACCATCTCACTTTTTCTTTGCAAAGAAAAATGACAAAACATCAAAATTTTTGGCTCATTGATAAAGAAGTGAACCACGATTGTCAAAACGGGCGCATCATTTTTTTCCAGAGATCTATTCCCCACTTTAGCGTTGGCTCCTTACGTTTAGAACTACATAACTTAAGATAAATTTGAAAAGAAAAACGTCATTAAGAAGAGACAAATTATTTCATTTCACCCCAAAAGCAGTCTCTCGACGACCTTAGAATTGCACAAGAAAATTTGTATTAGCGCAAAATAACGTGCGCAACAGAGTACTAGCTCTAGAAGTTTAAAAAAGGCTGCAAGTCAGCCCGCAGGCTGGCTCACGGCCTTTGAACAATCTCACTTTTTCTTTGCAATGAAAAATGATAAAAAAAATTAAACTTTTTAGCTCTTGGATAAATAAGTAAGCTGCGATTGTCAAAACAGGTACATCATTTCTTCCCAGAGATTTATTCCCCACCTTAGCGGTGGCTCCTTACGTTTAGAAAAACATAATTTAAGATAAATTTGAGAAAAAACATCATTAACTAGAGACAAATTATTTCATGTCACCCGAAAAGCAGTCTCTCGACGACCTTAGAATTGCACAAGAAAAATTTTTTTAGCACAAAATGACGTACGCAATTGAATACTATCGATAGAAGTTTAGGAAAAGGCCGCAAGCCAGCCCGCACGCTGGCTCACGGCCTTTGAACAATCTCACTTTTTCTTTGTAAAGAAAAATGATAAAAATATCAAACTTTTTGGCTCTTGGATAGAAAAAGTAAGCCGCGATTGTCAAAACGGGCGCATCATTTCTTCCCAGAGATCTATTCCCCACTTTAACGTGGCTCCTTACGTTCAGAACAACATAACTTAAGATATATTTGAAAAAAAACGTCATTGTGAAGAGACAAATTATTTCATTTCACCCCAAAATCAGTCTCTCGACGACCTAAGAAATACACCAGAAAATTTTTATTAGAGCAAAATGACGTATGCAACCAAGTACTATCTATAGAATTTTAAAAAAAGGCCGCAAGCCAGCCCGCAGCCTGGCTCACGGCCTTTGAACAATCTCACTTTTTCTTTGCAAAGCAAAATCACAAAAACATCAAACTTATTGGCTCTTGGATAAAGAAGTGAACCGCAATTGTCAAAAAGGGCGCATCAGTTCTTCCCAGAGATCTATTCCCAACTTTAACGGTGGCTCCTTACGTTTAGAACAACATAACTTAAGATAAATTTAAAAAAAAACGTCAATGTGAGGAGACAAATTATTTCATTTCACCCCAAAAGCAGTCTCTCGACAACCTTGGAATTGCACAAGACAATTTTTATTAGCGCAAAATGACGTACGCAAACAAGCAGTAATATCTATAGAAGTTTAAAAAGGCCGCAAGCCAGCCCGCAGCCTGGCTCACGGCCTTTGAACAATCTCAATTTTTCTTTGTAAAGAAAGTGATAAAAATATCAAACTTTTTGGCTCTTGGATAAAAAAGTAAAATGCGATTGTCAAAACGGGCGCATCGTTTCTTCCCAGAGATTTATTCCCCACCTTAACGGTGGCTCCTTACGTTTAGAAGAACAGAGCTTAAGACAAATTTGAAAAAGAAACGTCATTAAGAAGAGACAAATTATTTCATTTCACCCCAAAAGCAGTCTCTCGACGACTTTGGAATTGCACAAGACAATTTTTATTAGCGCAAAATGACGTACGCAAACGAGTAGTACTATCGATAGAAGTTTAGGAAGAGGCCGCAAGCCAGCCCGCAGCCTGGCTCATGGCCTTTGAATAATCTCACTTTTTCTTTTCAATGAAAAATGATAAAAAAAATTAAACTTTTTGGCTCTTGGATAAATAAGTAAGCCGCGATTGTCAAAACGGGAGCATCATTTCTTCCCAAAGATCTATTCCCCACTTTAACGGTGGCTCCTTACGTTTAGAAGAACATAACTTAAGATAAATTTGAAAAAACAAACGTCATTAACTAGAGACAATTTATTTCATGTCACCCCAAAAGCAGTCTCTCGACGACCTTAGAATTGCACAAGACAATTTTTATTAGCGCAAAATGACATACGCAGAAAAGTAGTAATATCTATAGAAGTTTAAAAAGGCCGCAAGCCAGCCCGCAGCCTGGCTCATGGCCTTTGAACCATCTCACTTTTTCTTTTCAAAGAAAAATGACAAAACATCAAACTTTCTGGCTCTTGGATAAAGAAGTGAACCATGATTGTCAAAACGGGCGCATCATTTTTTCCAGAGATTCATTCCCCACCTTAGCGGTGGCTCCTTACGTTTAGAAAAACATAATTTAAGATAAATTTGAAAAAAAAAACATCATTAAGTAGAGACAATTTATTTCATGTCATCCCAAAAGCAGTCTCTCGACGAACTTAGAATTGTACAAGAAAAATTTTTTAGCACAAAATGACGTACACAACCGAGTACTATCGATAGAAGTTTAGGAAAAGGCCGCAAGGCAGCCCGCACGCTGGCTCACGGCCTTTGAACAATCTCACTTTTTCTTTGTAAAGAAAAATGATAAAAATATCAAACTTTTTGGCTCTTGGATAGAAAAAGTAAGCCGCGATTGTCAAAACGGGCGCATCATTTCTTCCCAGAGATCTATTCCCTACTCTAACGGTGGCTCCTTACGTTTAGAACAACATAACTTAAGATAAATTTGAAAAAAAAACGTCATTGTGAAGAGACAAATTATTTCATTTCACCCCAAAATCAGTCTCTCAACGACCTTAGAAATACACCAGAAAATTTTTATTAGAGCAAAATGACGTATGCAACCAAGTACTATCTATAGAACTTTAAAAAAAGGCCCCAAGCCAGCCCGCAGCCTGGCTCACGGCCTTTGAACAATCTCACTTTTTCTTTGCAAAGAAAAATCACAAAAACATCAAATTTTTGGCTCTTGGATAAAGAAGTGAACCGCGATTGTCAAAACGGGCGCATCATTTCTTCCCAGAGATCTATTCCCCACTTTAACGGTGGCTCCTTACGTTTAGAACAACATAACTTAAGATAAATTTGAAAAAAAATCGTCATTGAGAAGAGACAAATTATTTCATTTCAACCCAAAAGCAGTCTCTCAACGACCTTAGAAATACACCAGAAAATTTTCATTAGAGCAAAATGACGTACGCAACCAAGTACTATCTATAGAAGTTTAAAAAAAGGCCGCAAGCCAGCCCGCAGGCTGGCTCACGGCCTTTGAACAACCTCATCTCACTTTCACTTGGCAAAGAATAATGATAAAAATATCAAAGTTTTTGGCTCTTGGATAAAAAGTAAACCGCGATTGTCAAAACGGGCGCATCATTTCCTCCCAGAGATCTATTCCCCACTTTAACGGTGGCTCCTTACGTTTAGAACAACATAACTTAAGAGAAATTTGAAGAAAACGTCATTAAGAAGAGACAAATTATTTCATTTCACCCCAAAAGCTGTCTCTCGACGAGCTAAGAATTGCACAAGAAAATTTGTATTAACGGAAAAAGACGTACAGAACCAGGTGCTATCTACAGAAGTTAAAAAAGGCCGCAAGCCAGTTCGCACTTTTTCTTTGCAAAGAAAAATGACAAAACATCAAATTTCTTGGCTCTTGGATAAAGAAGTAAACCGCGATTGTCAAAACGGGCGCATAGTTCCTTCCCAGTGATCTATTACCCACCTTAACGGTGGCTCCTTACGTTTAGAACAACACAAATTAATATAATTTTGAAAAAAAATCGTCATTAAGAAGAGACAAACTATTTCATTTCACCCCAAAAGCAGTCTCTCGACTACCTTAGAATTGCACAAGAAAAATTTTATTAGCGCAAAATAACGTACGCTACCGAGTACCACCTATAGAACTTAAAAGAAAGGCCGCAAGCCAGCCCGCAGCCTGGCTCACTGCCTTTGAACAATCTCACTAATTCTTTTCAAAGAAAAATGTTAAAAACGTCAAATTTATTGGCTCTTGGATTAAAAAAGTAAACCGCGATTGTCAAAACGGCACATCATTTCTTCCCAGAGATATATTCCCCACTTTAACGGTGGCTCCTTACATTTAGAACAACATAACTTAAGAGAAATTTGAAGAAAACATCATTAAGAAGAGACAAATCAATTCATTTCACCCCGAAAGGAGTCTTTCGACGACCTTAGAATTGCACAAGAAAATTTGTATTAGCGCAAAATGACGTACGCAACCGAGTACTATCTATAGAAACTAAGAAAGAACGCTAGCCAGTTCGCAGCTTGGCTCATGGCCTTTGAACCCTCTCACTTTTTCTTTTCAAAGAAAAATGACAAAACATCAAACTTTCTGGCTCTTGGATAAAGAAGTGAACCATGATTGTCAAAATGGGCGCATCATTTTTTCCAGAGATTCATTCCCCACCTTAGCGGTGGCTCCTTACGTTTAGAAAAACATAATTTAAGATAAATTTGAAAAAAAAAAACATCATTAAGTAGAGACAATTTATTTCATGTCATCCCAAAAGCAGTCTCTCGACGAACTTAGAATTGCACAAGACAAATTTTTTAGCACAAAATGACGAACACAACCGAGTACTATCGATAGAAGTTTAGGAAAAGGCCGCAAGGCAGCCCGCACGCTGGCTCACGGCCTTTGAACAATCTCACTTTTTCTTTGTAAAGAAAAATGATAAAAATATCAAACTTTGGCTCTTGGATAGAAAAAGTAAGCCGCGATTGTCAAAACGGGCGCATCATTTCTTCCCAGAGATCTATTCCCTACTCTAACGGTGGCTCCTTACGTTTAGAACAACATAACTTAAGATAAATTTGAAAAAAAAACGTCATTGTGAAGAGACAAATTATTTCATTTCACCCCAAAATCAGTCTCTCAACGACCTTAGAAATACACCAGAAAATTTTTATTAGAGCAGAATGACGTATGCAACCAAGTACTATCTATAGAACTTTAAAAAAAGGCCCCAAGCCAGCCCGCAGCCTGGCTCACGGCCTTTGAACAATCTCACTTTTTCTTTGCAAAGAAAAATCACAAAAACATCAAATTTTTGGCTCTTGGATAAAGAAGTGAACCGCGATTGTCAAAACGGGCGCATCATTTCTTCCCAGAGATCTATTCCCCATTTTAACGGTGGCTCCTTACGTTTAGAACAACATAACTTAAGATAAATTTGAAAAAAAATCGTCATTGAGAAGAGACAAATTATTTCATTTCAACCCAAAAGCAGTCTCTCAACGACCTTAGAAATACACCAGAAAATTTTCATTAGAGCAAAATGACGTACGCAACCAAGTACTATCTATAGAAGTTTAAAAAAGGCCGCAAGCCAGCCCGCAGGCTGGCTCACGGCCTTTGAACAACCTCATCTCACTTTTACTTGGCAAAGAATAATGATAAAAATATCAAAGTTTTTGGCTCTTGGATAAAAAGTAAACCGCGATTGTCAAAACGGGCGCATCATTTCCTCCCAGAGATCTATTCCCCACTTTAACGGTGCCTCCTTACGTTTAGAACAACATAACTTAAGAGAAATTTGAAGAAAACGTCATTAAGAAGAGACAAATTATTTCATTTCACCCCAAAAGCTGTCTCTCGACGAGCTAAGAATTGCACAAGAAAATTTGTATTAACGGAAAAAGACGTACACAACCAGGTGCTATCTATAGAAGTTAAAAAAGGCCGCAAGCCAGTTCGCACTTTTTCTTTGCAAAGAAAAATGACAAAACATCAAATTTCTTGGCTCTTGGATAAAGAAGTAAACCGCGATTGTCAAAACGGGCGCATAGTTCCTTCCCAGTGATCTATTACCCACCTTAACGGTGGCTCCTTACGTTTAGAACAACACAAATTAATATAATTTTGAAAAAAAATCGTCATTAAGAAGAGACAAACTATTTCATTTCACCCCAAAAGCAGTCTCTCGACTACCTTAGAATTGCACAAGAAAAATTTTATTAGCGCAAAATAACGTACGCTACCGAGTACCACCTATAGAACTTAAAAGAAAGGCCGCAAGCCAGTCCGCAGCCTGGCTCACTGCCTTTGAACAATCTCACTAATTCTTTTCAAAGAAAAATGTTAAAGACGTCAAATTTATTGGCACTTGGATTAAAAAAGTAAACCGCGATTGTCAAAACGGCACATCATTTCTTCCCAGAGATATATTCCCCACTTTAACGGTGGCTCCTTACATTTAGAACAACATAACTTAAGAGAAATTTGAAGAAAACATCATTAAGAAGAGACAAATCAATTCATTTCACCCCGAAAGGAGTCTTTCGACGACCTTAGAATTGCACAAGAAAATTTGTATTAGCGCAAAATGACGTACGCAACCGAGTACTATCTATAGAAACTAAGAAAGAACGCTAGCCAGTTCGCAGCTTGGCTCACGGCCTTTGAACAATCTCACTTTTTCTTTGCAAGGAAAAATGACAAAAACATCAAACTTCTTGGCTCTTGGATAAAGAAGTAAACCGCGATTGTCAAAACGGGCGCATAGTTCCTTCCCAGTGATCTATTACCCACCTTAGCGGTGGCTCCTTACGTTTAGAACAACACAAATTAATATAAATTTGAAAAAAAAAACCGTCATTAAGAAGAGACAAACTATTTCATTTCACCCCAAAAGCAGTCTCTCGACTACCTTAGAATTGCACCAGAAAATTTTCATTAGCGCAAAATGACGTACGCTACCGAGTACCACCTATAGAAGTTAAAAAAAAAGGCCGCCAGCCAGCCCGCAGCCTGGCTCACGGCCTTTGAACAGTCTCACTATTTCTTTTCAAAGAAAAATGATAAAAACGTCAAATTTTTTGGCTCTTGGACAAAAAAAACCGCGATTGTCAAAACGGGCCCATCATTTCTTCCCAGAGATCTATTCCCCACCTTAATGGTGGCTCCTTACGTTTAGAACAACATAACTTAAGATAAATTTGAAAAAAAAAATCGTCATTAAGAAGAGACAAATTATTTCAATTCACCCCAAAAGCTGTCCCTCGACGACCTTAGAATTGCACAAGAAATTTTTTATTAGCGCAAAATGACGTAAGCAACCGAGTACTATCTATGGAATTTAAAAAAAGCCTCAAGCCAGCCCGCAGGCTGGCTCACAACCTTTGAACAATCTCAGTATTTCTTTTCAAGAAAAATGATAAAAACATCAAACTATCTATAGAAGTTAAAAAAAACGGGGGCATCATTTCTTCCCTTATAACTATACTGACACCAGCATTGACTGCTGCTCTCAACTAACACAATATTCAGGAATGATTATTTTGGCAAAGCCAGTCAAAACGGACGACAATTTAGTAATATAGTTTAACTTAGGCACATAGTTTCAACACAAAGGTTATGATCAATATCACTAAACGAGAATTCCTACTATATATAAGCGGTTGGATATCTCCAATCACGTTCGAAACATGAGCCAGCAACGCTAACGAAAACTTGCTTGCCAACTTTTTGTAGAATACAGGAAGCTGAAATGTTTTTCACTCCAACAACAAACAGATCGTCTGTTATTTCTTCAAATAAGAAATGTTTCGCCGTTGCATATCTTACCAACTCCAAACTATCTTTTAGTTTAATATAAACACCTTCTTCCTCGTAAATTTGTGGTTCTTTTCCGTCCAAGAGTTCCAACATTTTGTCTTTCAACGTCAAAGCTAATTTGAGACGCTTTATCTGCACGGACGTCGGCCTTTGCAGTACGTCAACGTGGATTGCATGGAACTGACCTAAAGTATCCACTCCATTATCCTTATATAATAAAACATGGACACACGATCCAGTGGTCAGCCAGTTGCTTCTGTCATTGTGGCAATAAAATTTATTTGAGTTCCAAGTAAAAGACTGAGCTGTGAGGAGTACATCGAATGACCCCCCTTTTTGACGGCAACTTTTTTTCGTTTTTCAGAGTTAGCCCTCCATTAGAAACACTTGCAACAGGTTCCCAGGGGATATTGTTGAAGAAGCGTCTTTGATGTCCTCTCATGGCCAATATTGTGGCTTTCCTAGAGCTGGTATTTGGACTATTGCTCTTTAAAATGATAATTGGCAGACTCAAAAGGCAAGAAGGAAAGAGATGACAGTAAGCCACATGAATTCATTTGCATGCATAGATGGCTCAAACACTGAATGTTGAACATTTGGCAGGTTTCTCCATAGAAATCATTCCAATTGCAGCACTGAGAATGTAAAAGTCAATAAACAATTCGTGGGAAACAGTATCGATCAGACACACGAAACCGTAAAGCAAAAATGATTTCAATTCACTAGCTTTCCAGTATTTTAGAGTGTCAATTGATCGCAACTGACGTTTATAATCACAGGAATGAAGCTTGCAAGAGAGCAAAGCTAGCGAAACTTTTGCTGTTGCAATTTTTGAAAAACCTGGAAGATTTCACTAAATTATAGATTGTTGTCCTAACAACCCCTAACATAAACTGGTGCATGTAGTCAATTAACATAGCGGAAGGCAAGGGGACCAAATTTTTGACAGCCAATTCACCTCTCAAATTTGTTTGACATGCTTCGGACAAAAGTTGAGAGCCCTTTTTCGAGTTTCTGACGTACGTAGAGGGTCCAGCTTTATAGTGTACGGATAAATCAGTGTCTTTTTGTTCGCACCCGTTGTCCTTCAATAAAGCAATGGGTGCAGCAGTAGTAATCATTAAACTGAACTTCATTCATAAGGGGCGCACTCATGGCTGCATCAACTACTACGTATTTCACCAGCACCTAGATAGAATAATTTATACCAGAAACAGAGACAAGTCCCTCATAGTTCGCAAAAAATTGTTATCATCTTCCATGAGAGCAGCACAATCTGGCTTGGTTGCTCCACCGTAAAGAGAGGCCATTATCAGCTTTCTGATTGAAACTCTTCATTGAGCTGGTAGATTTAGTAGCGTTAACCAGACTGGATGTATCGAAAACTTCGCAGAATTAAACGGTGACACGCCATCAGAGGACAGAGCAAAAAATAGTGTGATTTCATTAGACTCAAGAGGCAATGTTAGAGCCTTCTGCATCTGCCATTTCGGGAATAGCACAATGTCTTTGTTATTATTCAAAAGAAGATTAAGCTGTGTTTTGATACAAAGATGAATCGCATCTCCTTCGTTACTCTGCAGAAATTTAGCAACATTTTTGGTTGCACGTTCAGAGCATTTTATTGAATAGAATGTCAGCAAATTATGGCTAGGAGGCAAAACACTTTTGCATTAACCGAGCACAGATACCATGCCCCTTTCTGAAAGAGCACAATTATCCTTAATTGCGAGGAATTGCGAAGTAAAGCTGTCAACAGAGCAGCGGGATCCCTCGCAAATCATTTCGTCACTTCCACTAAGTGGGCCAGAGTCCGTTACACTATCCTCCTGTTCATAAACTGGAACTTTATACTCAAAATCCGACACACCGTTAATTTGCAATGAGTTGAACAAAAATGGCTATCAGTTTCTAAATCAAACTGACTCACGCTGAAACTGTACTCGTCACTGGAAGTCTATTCGCAGGGTCCAGATTGCAGCGGATGCCGGTCATTTTGGAAACCTACCGCCTCACTTTCACTTTCACTAAATGCAGATGAGGAGCTAGCACTGGACGAGTCTTGAAGATAATTAATTCTCTAACGCATTTTATTCACACTCCTAGACCTATATGTGGCTGCACTACTTCTACTTTGCCTATATGTTGCTCCACTATTTCTAATTTTCTTATATGTGACTCCAAAATTTTGGCGTCTCTTTGTTAGTCTTGAGTCAGCGTTACAATCTGTAGCTGATGAAGGAGAGGTAGCTCTTGGAACGCAAACTTCATTCTCAACTCGTATTCTCCCTGACCTAGTCCAAGACCTCAAAAGTTCTGTACTACCATGCAGCTCTTTGTGCGAACAATCGCAATGCATTCTGTTTGGTCCAAAAAATTCACCACCGTATAAAACTGTAATTTCACCTCCCGGTTGAATTCCAGATATTTTGGTTACACGAATATTGACTTTTGTTCTTTTCGAATTGCTAACATAACAACAGTTCTCTCGACACGAAGATTTAATGAAAGCAACTGGTCATAGCATTATCTTAGAACCAGTATGATGTGTGAACACTGACACATTGTTGTAGCCGGAAACGATTTCGCTATCAGGCGTAGGCGCCAAAAAACCAAAAAGGCCTGGTAGAATATTGTTTTTCTTAAAGCTGAACCTTGCAAAAACGCCAAAGCTTTGAGCTCTGTCTCATTAGCAAAATTGTCTTTTAGTGGTTTTATTTCGAACCATTCCAAAGATTCTGCGTACGACCCTCCCATTTCCTGACGAAGATTGCTGAAACTCGCAATATCTATTAAGGTTGGACCAAACGCTTATTGATTTTATGCGAGATGTTACCGTTTGTATCAATATGCGCTGAGGTAAGAGGAGAATCAATATTTGCGAGATCAATCCAGGAACACTTGGCCATTTACAAAAACTAAAACAAAAAATTTCATGAGGAGCGCTTTTTGACATCTTCGTCTCGTTAAAACTTGATGAAGAAGGAAAAAATATCAAGTGTGGGAGCGGGTCAGGAAGCAGGTGGGCCTATTAATTTTCTGTTTGATGCGTTCAAAACAAACAAGAAACTTATTTGTATTTTTTGCTCAAATTATGTGAATATTATTTCACCATTCTTTTAGCATCTGTTGCATTGAACGCAAAAGAGAAACATTTGAATTTGAAAATTACCTATGCATTGAACTGCAGAAATATAAGTCAGACGAACAAGGACTCGACTTGGAAAATGAGCATGGTAGAAGCAAAAACATTAAAACCGTCAAAATGACTAACATTGATGGTGTTAGCAAGTAGAAGACGTAAAACAAGCCCCAAGAAGAAAATTATAGAACGTCAATTGATGAAATTTTGATAGAAAATGAAAGCATCAATATTGGAATAAACGTATCTTTTGCTCAAATTGCGTGAATATTCTTTCACCATTCTTTTAGCATATGTTGCATTAAAAGAGAAACATTTGAATTTGAAAGCTACATATGCAATGAAATGCAGAAATTGAAGTCAGAGAAACAAGAAGAAAAATAAAAAATACAATCAGAAGAGACGAATTCGTAGAAAACAACAGGATCAATATTGTCACTAATGTATTGTGCTCAATTTGTTGATTTACGTGAATAATATTTCACTATTAAGCTTCTAATTTCTGGTTATTGGCCACGTATTGATCGCTGCGCTCTCCTATTGGTTTCGTCGCCTCGTTTTTACTCAATTTGTTCGCTTTTTTTGTGAGTCCCGCACGCACCCGTTGATCGACTTTCGAGCATCAAACGAGCGTCCAGGAAATCTCGCCTCCACAAGCCTTTGTATTTTGCCCATTCGTTCTGTATCTAGTTCTGATTTGCTCGAGGCAATCGGCTGAGCTAGGCCCTTACAGCGCTCTTCAAAGTCGAAAAACTTTTTGAACAGATTGATTCCATATTTCTCAGGAGTCTCGCCAGGTAAGTCGTTCATGAGTTCACCATTTACCAGAATCTTCTCACATGGAGTGCAATTCTCAGCAATATTGCAAACTTCCCTGCTACCGGAACCATTTTCTATTGAGTTTCTCAAGGTTCGCGATTCTCTTCTCTGCGTGTTTAAAGCTTCAACACAATCTCTCAAGGCGCCATGTACGTCTTTCAGAACTTTGTTCAGATCGGAAGCGTATGTCGGCAAGTCATTTAGCTGCGGCTCTTGATTTTCTCACGCATCAACGGCAACGTCTTCTTCTTCGTTCTCCGAAAAAATTGAGCAAGTGCTGTCAGAATCAACTACTGGCGGCTGGTCCAGCTTCGTTCGCTCTGATTTTTCAGGTAGCATCAACCTGCTGAGGCAGAACATTCTCACCATCGATTTTTGACTTAATCAAAACCAATTCCCGTTCATTCTCCTTTTCATTTCCATCGTCGTCACTATCCAGAATGATAGCCCGCTGCAGCGTAGTGTTGTCCACGTCATCTTGCAAAGTGGGCTTACATGATTTTCTCACATTCACACTCTTGCTCGGCTTCCCGAAAAATTCTGACATCTTTTTGACTTTTGATTTTCTTGAGATCATTGTTGTGAACAAGCAGCTTTCTGGATTTCTGAAAAACTAATGTTCTTTCCCGAGGAGTCCTTTGTCTTCTCAATTCTTTTTTCCATTTCCTGAGCCACAAACGAAGTTGAGCGCTCGTCAGTAGAAGCAACAAACTTTGCTTCATAAGATACCTTGTCGATGAAGAGCGGGATAGTTTCTCCAATATTTTCAAGTCCTATAAACTTCAGTTTTTCTTCGAGGGTCATAAGTGGTGGCCAGAGAGGACTTGAAAGATCGATCTTATGAAATTTCGAATCGTACGAAAAGAAGAAATGGAAGAACTTATTTTTATTAGCAGCTTCCAGAGTCTTCTTATTTTGCCACACTGATTTTGTCCTCTGGCTTTCAGTCAGTTTTGACACAACAGTGGTAAACATGTTGAACTAAAAAAACAAAAGTACAATGACAATATATGCGTAGTCAAGTAATCGGAATGTTCAAGATAGCGCATTAGACAACATCGACGTTCCAAATTGTCAAAAATGTAAATTTTATGAATAAATGCAGAGAAAAAGCAAACTTGATTCTTTTAGCAGATAAAATGAAGAGTTAATTGTTACAGTATTATAGAAATTTATCCGAATTGAGAATTGAAACACAGTCATTTCATTCAAGAACCTCAAAGTAGAACTTTAGCACCATAGCCTCTGTTTAGAGAATGAGTCTGGAAATAATTTCAATTGTAAGAGTGTATTGAGCGAGGTGTTCTTTTGAATTCAAAAAAGTTTTTTATTATAAATTAGTAGAAAAATTAACATCTGATGATCAATTTAACGAGAAAAAAGTATTGCAGCACAATATATATACCTATGCACCAAACGAGAGAACTGTCAGGATGGATTGGAACTCAAACAAAAATTAACCCAAAGAATTAGAACCCAAAAACTATCGTCAACATGTCAGTTGAGGAAAATTTTCAGCAGAGTTATTTTAAAGATAAATGTTTTAAAATTTGGAATAACTGAAACAGCGTCACTTCATTCAAGAAGTTCAGAGAAGAACATCTGCGAAGCACAACGTACAAAGGCCATTATTTTGACATATCATAACGCATTCACTGCAGGAGAAGGGATTAAACTTGGTGCAGCATAAAAAGTTCCTTTTTGATGCTCTTCTTGCAGCCTCCGCAGTTCAATGCAGGGAACGATAAATTCAATTTGTTTCGCTGACAGGACCCATGCCACAATTCCACTCCTGCTTTTTGGGTAGTTCTCCAATTTAATGGAATGTTTACTTTTAGCGTTAGTGCCTTTGAAGAAACGTGCCCAAGAACTTGTTTCAATTGCTTTTTCCGGAAGTCCGGCCAATTATTGATCTCTTCTTTCATATCGTTTTCTTCCTTTTGCGAAAAAAAAATAAATTTTCCCTTCCAATGCGCTACAGGCGGTATACGATAATGACCGTGCTTCACAAGATAAACTGCTGTTACCAGATCGTACTGGCTATAGGCTGTTTTTGTTTTTCGAATATATTTTCGAGGCATAAATGATCTGGAAAAAACTTAAATTGAAAAACGAAACCGTTGAAACTCATTTTACTCAGAAACAAAAAAAACGATTACGTGATTGATGCAATTTTCAGAACATAGATAAACTTACCAAAAAGCTCACAGAGCACGCGTTCAGAAGCAACAGTTTCAACGGATTTATGTGACGGGTTTCGATATGGGTTTGTACAGATCTCGACAGTGCTGGTTGATAGCCCTGCGCGCCTCCTCATAACGGTTAGGGAATTTTTTTATTTACTAAACGTTTCAATCGATCAACCTTCGGCCCATGCATAACAGTTCTTTCTGTCGTCTTTCTTGGGCTGAAAATAGCCGTCTTCAACTCTTTTGTAACAAAGAACTTCTCAGCAAGCCGAATGCCGAACGCTCCAGGAGAACAGCCACCTAAACTGAGCAGCTCTTCATCACTGTTGGCGTTGAAATCTTCCCTAACTCTTTTCTCAGAAGCAAAAAAAGCTGTCTCAGGAACATCGGTAGTGGAAGACCCGTTGCTGAACATTGGCCCGATTTGTGGCCGCTTGCTTTTCAAACTGGCGACAGCTGCCTGGAGTCTCCGAATCTCTAAGTCGGACTTCTTTTTTTCAGGTCCTGGCAAGCGTTTGCAATATTAATTAGCAGCTCGTCGGTTGATTTACTCATTTTAAAGTCTTGAAGAAAAATCCTCGTGTCATGTTGCGTAGGATAAATGACTTATTCAATTAAAAGTTTACAAAACTAGGAAAAGCCACTCTGCGTTGAAACGCAAAAAACTCGTATGTGGAGAAAATTCTGACATTTTTGAAATTGGATGCAACAGCCCGATTAAGAAATGGGTTCGAAAACGCAGCCAACAAGTAAAACACAGTTTTTATCCCCTCCTAATGATCTAACCTAATGATCTTATCCCCGCACCACGCGATCGGTTTTTCAAAAAAACCTTCACACTAAGGACACATCTCAAAAATTCTCGCAAGCGTAGCTTGCCGTTGAACTACATTCGGATTCGTCTAGAGTCCGAAATGCAATCAACAAGTACCAACAGATTCGCTAACACCTAATTTATCATCCAATTGGAATTGAAAGCATAGTCTCCCAGCCACACAATCGGCTGAGAGTACACTTTTATTTTGGAAAACCAAACCAGGATATTGCTCGAATCCTAATTTAACCCTCATCAAACCACAGAATCGGCGTATTGATTAATCAAAAACTGAACAGCCACACAATCGTGTGTCACTTTTTGAATTGAAAGCATAGTCTTCCAGCCATACAATTGGCTGAGAGAGTACACTTTCAATCGGGAAAAGCAGCCCAGTGCGTTGCTCGAATCCTAGTTTAATCATCATCTCCAAGCCTCACAATCGACTTATTGATTAATAAAAACTGAACATCCACACAATCGGCTGAGAGAGTACACTTTTATTTAGGAAAACCAAACCAGGACATTGCTCGAATCCTAATTTAATCATCATCAATCCACACAACCGGCTTTTTGATCAATCAAATACTGAACAGCCACACAATCGGCTGTCAATTTTTGAATTGAAATTAGAGTCTCCCAGCCACACAATCCGCTTAGAGAGTACACTTTCATTTCATATAATATTAAGTAAACCAATTCTAAATAACGCAACTGTTGCAAGAAGCCGATCAAAAATCCACACAATCGGCCTTATTATAATAGATGAAGCCGAATTTAGTTCTACAGTTAAATGTTCAAATTAAACTAACTATCCGATCAAAAAACCACAATTGCCTTTATGATCAGGCATGAAAAAAGGCCACCAATTTGGCTGTTCAAATTAACTGCTCAATCACTAAACCATAAAATTCCCCAACTAAAAGGTTTTAAACCTAATTTATTCCCATATTTGTCTGTTCCAAGTAAACCAAAAAGTCAATCGGCACTATGATCGGGCCTTAAACTTAATTAGTCCCAGATTTGGCAGCTCAAAACAAACTTGACTGATCGATCAAAAAGACAGCCACACAGTCGGCTGCCAAAACTCATTATAAAAATTTACTGGGAGAACATGAATTCAAGACACCAAATTCAACAAAAGTCAACAAATGTAGCACTCAAAACACAAGTTACATAAAAGACAAAAAAGAGCATTCAATATTTTCCACGTTCATCCTTGACACCTCATCATAAGTCAGAAGGTGAAAACCGCTTTGGTCAAAGTCTTGCGGCTTTAAATTGAGGTCCTTCGAAACTTTATGTGGTTCTTCTTCATTCTTTTTTCCAATCTACCATTAAGGTAGTCTGAGCCTCTCCAGTTGCTCAGACGAGGCAACAAGTCAGCCGTTAAAACCACTCTGTTATACCTTTTCGCAAACTCGTAGCACTCTTTGATAGGGTTTATCGCCTCGGTGATGGTGCGCTTTTGAGCTCGAAAAGAGTTTTGGAGGAATTATTGTTACCTCCAATATCAATGAACAACACAATCAAAATTTTGCAGCTGACTCCTGTACTCATTCCAATTTGACACAAAATCCACGCTTTTTCCAACCACTACTACGGAGTCGGGCAAGGTTTGTCTCATCATATGCGAGTCGCCAAATACCCCAACGCAGTATCGACCGACCAATGATATCTAGATTTCTAAAACAAAATTTGTTAAGCGCTCATTGCACCACAAAATTTTTTTTTGGATTGGGAAGATATTTAAAACAATTACAAGGTATGTATTAAAAAAAAGACCACTATTGACAGCCAATGTAATAAAATGTACTCGAAAAAAATTAGCGCATAGAGAGCAGTTCCCCTGATATCCGGGGCTGAGTGGTCCCATTTCAACCCGTGGTGGGTGGTCCCAGTTCACACTTGGTGGCCACCCCTGATACCCAGGGATGGGTTCCCTCAGTTTAAACGCCGTTACAGATTCTTATTGATATCAAAATACCCAAAAAACACCAACATGATTCAAAGGCTAGAGAGAGCATAGGTGACATGAAGAAGAAAAAACAAGCCTGTAGCTAGCAAAGTCCTGCTCTCTCCAAATCTGTTCAATTTGACCAGAAACCAGAAACAACTCTGCAAAATACGTGCCAAATACAGGGGAACCCAAACTGTGCGCTGCACAGCAATCCAGACTAAAAAACAAAGCGGAAGCGGAAAAAAGCGCAAAAGTAAAAATCCAAGAAAACCGCACAGCTTCAACGAACCTTCTTGCTTTGCAAACGACACATTCCCACACCTTGTAGGAACTTTTTTACAAATCAAGAAGGTTCGTTGATGCGAAATAGATGAAATTTTCAAAAGATTATTGGTTTTTGGTAAGTTTCTAGCTCAGTTTTTCCCAACTCATAGAGAAAAATAAGTTAATATCTGATTGCAAAATGGTATTTGGCACGTTCAAAATCCACACTAAGGCAGCCATAGACGGCACTCATTGTACCATTTCCATGCAATTTCTTCAAAAATTCAGTCGGAATGTGAACTAAATTGATATCCCAGTCTACCAGTAGTATTTGGGTTGTAATGCACAAAGAATTGCCCTTCCGAACGTCCCTTGAAAAAAGTAGGTATAACACTTGGAAATATCGGCTTTGTTTTATTTTTATATTTGCAATAATAGTACAAATTCATCGGGCCAAAGAGTTTTTTTAAGTAAACCAAAATAATATCCCAGACTACCAGTAATGTTCAGGTTGTAATGCCAAAAATGGCCTTAGGTGCCTACATATAGAGTTCCTCTTTTAACTTGAATGTCCACTTTTTCACTTAGAACTGTTTTTCAAAATTGAAAATATTAAGCGTTAAATTGACATTCCAGTCAACTTAGGATGTTTTTGTAGGCACATTTGGGCCATTTTTTGACATTACAACCAGAAGACTGCTGGTAGTCTGGAATAAAACTTTGGTTTACTTAAGAGAACTCTTTGTTCCGATGAATTTGTACAATTATTGCAAATATAATAGGAGAACAAAGCCGACATTTCCTAGTGTTATACCTACTTGATTTCAAGGGAGGTTCGGTGGTTCAATTCTTCTTGCATTACAACCTAAATGTTACTGGTAGACTGGGATATCTATTCGGTTCGTTTTAACAACTCTGATCCCACAAAATGTCACTTAATTTTGAAAACTCAGTAAGCAAAAAAATCCATCTTTTTGCAAGTTTCACTATCCAACTGAATTTTAGATGAAATTGCAATTGGTAAAATGCGTGCCATCTATGGCTGCTTCAGTGTGCAGTTTGAACGTGCCAAATACCATTTTGCAGTCAGATATTAACTTACTTTTTTCTGTGTGTTGGAAAAATGAGCTAGAAGTTTATCAAAAACCAATATTCTTTTGAAAATTTAATCTATTTCGCATCAACGAACCTGCTTGGTTTGCAAACAAATAATTCCCACGATGTGGGAGTTCGCCCCAAAGGAACGCTCAGAAAACTGCAACTGTGCGCTACACAGCAAATCAGATCAAAAAACAAAGCGGAAGCGAGAAAAAGCACAAAATTGAAAATCCAAGAAAAGCGCAAAGCTTCAACGAAACTTCTTGCTTTGCAAATGACACATTCCCACGCCTTGTAGGAACTTTTTTACAAATCAAGAAGGTTCGTTGATGCGAAGTAGATGGAATTTTCAAAAGAATATTGATTTTTGATAAGTTTCTAGCTCATTTTTCCCAACTCATAGAGAAAAATAAGCTAATATATGACTGCAAAATGGTGTTTGGCACGTTCAAAATGCACACTGAGGCAGCCAAAGACGGCACTCACTGTGCCATTTGCAATTTTTTCAAAAAGTCAGTCGGAATGTGAAACTTGAAAAAAGCTGAATTTTTTTGCTTACTGAATTTTCAAAAATAAGTGACATTTTGTCGGATCAGATTTGTTGAAAGTGAACAAAAATGATATCCCAGTCTAAGAGTAGTATTTAGGTTACCCTCAATATTAATGACCAACACAATCAAAATTTTGCTGCTGACTCCTGTACTCAATCCAATTCGACACATTTCACGCTTTTTCCTACCACTACTACGGAGGCGGGCAAAGTTAGTCTTATCACATGCGAGTTTTCAAATACCCCAGCGCAGTATCGACCGACCAATGACATCTAGATTTCTAAAACAAATTGGTTAAGTGCTCATTGCAACACAAAGGTTTTTTCGATTAAGAAGATATTTAAAACAATTACAAATTATGTATTAAAAATAAGACCACTGTTGACAACCAATGTAATAAAATGTACTCGAAAAAAAATTAGCGCATAGAGAGCAGTTCCCCTGATATCCGGAGCTGAGTGGTCTCATTTCGACCCGTGGTGGGTGGTCCCAGTTCACACTTGGTGGCGACCCCTGATACCCGGGGATGGGTGCTCTCAGTTTAACCGCCATTACGGATTCTTATTGATATCAAAATACCCAAAAAAACACCAACATGGTTCAAAGGCTAGAGAGAGCATAGGTGACATGAAGGAGAAAAAAACAAGCCTGTGGCTAGCAAAGTACTGCTCTCTCAAAATCTGTTTAATCTGACCAGAAACAACTCTGCGAAATACGTGCCAAATACAAGGCAACCCAAACTAAGCGCTGCACAGCAATCCAGACCAAAAAACAAAGCGGAAGCGGAAAAAAGCGCAAAATTGAAAATCCAAGAAAAGCGCAAAGCTTCAACGAACCTTCTTGCTTTGCAAGGACACATTCCCACAAAGTGGGAACATGGACCAGAAATCTGGTCCAAAAACAGCAACTCTGCGGTGCAGAGCAAACCAGACCGAAAGAAAGCAAAGAAGCTGAAAGAACTCACCAGAGAGAAGGTGGCAGCAGAAGCAGAAGAGAGAAAGAAGCAGAGCCAAAATGCAAACAAACTCTGAAAAAAGACTTTGTTAGTATACATACAAGAGAACATCAAAAACATACAAAACGCACAGAACCCCCTTCCCCCCACCGCGACGCAACCCATCCCCGACGCCGCGCACCCACACCCCCGACGTCAGCCCTCCCTCCCCCCCCCAAAAAAACCACACCCACCCAAAACACCAACCGCCCAACCCAACAGCGCCAATTTTTGGCATGAGTTCTGGAACATCACCATAGAACTCAGAGAGTGTGGAACAGCACTTTTCAATGTATGCGAGAATGGTGTGACCTACACGAATGAGGTCAGAAAAGCTTAAAATGATCAAATTACGGTCGGCTCGCGGGCTAATTTCACAAGTTTTTGAAAACAACACTATACGACATGTATACCATTAAAACCGCCTTGAACTAAGCTGTCATTATCACTAAACAAAATGACATTATTCCATCTCTATACAAAGTTATTAGCAGAAACCGGCCAAGTCCTATCAAACATTGGGACATTTCCCGTGATTTTAGACAAACTTACAACTTCTGGGGAGTAATTCTTCAAGTTCTATTAGTTCAAAAGAAAGCTCACATAATGTGCTTACTGAGTATACACCCCAATAGGCAAAAAAATTAAGCAGTTATTAACGATCAAGTCGTTGGTACCAAACGCCCCAAAAAAAGACAATGATGACCCAAAATGTCCAAATGTCCAATACATTTTCATCAACAATTATAATTTTGATAACCAAATTTTGCTAGGAATATCACTGGGATACACTGAGTCTACCCAGCTGCCCAAACAACGGTAGAAGTAACATCTACGGTGGTCAGTAACAGGTTGGAGATGTCGACTCTCCTGTTTCAGATGGTCAAACTGGGGGTATGTTTATTGGTCAATATTTCAAAAATGACCGAAAGAAAAAAATACAGCAAAATGAGTACTACTTGCGACACGCTTTGTGTCAAAATATCATCCAAATCGATTCATCTTACGACGAGATATTGCAAAGTTAATGTCCCGTACCAATCTTGTCAGAAACGAGGAGAGGTGACTTACAGAGCCAAAATTGACCACCTAACAACCAAAAATACACTATAAACCCTATATGGAGAGAATGCCCATTATCGAGGGACTCTAACGAAGTAATTCTCGAGGCTAAATTCGACTGTTTTGTTGGTCTAACATGTAGATACACGAAATGGACTGGACACGAATTGGTCAAAATGGGGGTATGTGTCCTGGCCAATTTCTCAAAAACGGCTGAAAAAAAAAACAAAACGCCATTTACAGGGATTCAAGTACTGCTCAAGCTGAGTTGAAATCAACAAACAGACCGAAAATTGGTTCACTCAACGAGGAGATATTCCAACTCGAAGGTACCGTACCAAATGACCAAAATGACCCATTTCGGGTCCTGTTTCTGTACTATAACCATTCATTATAACCACTGATTATAACCACAAATAAATTTATATATATATATATATATATATATATATATATATATATATATATATATATATATATATATGTATTTATATATAAATATATGTATATATATATATATATATATATATATATATATATATATATATACATGGGGAGACTCCCCTCTAACTCAGGAATCTAAAACACTCAAATCTGTCCCCTAAGTTTAATATCGTATTCATGGTGGTAGTGTTTCTCTCCTCCGGACGTCAAACCGGGGCAGAGTTCCCTGGCCAATTTCTCGGAAACTGCTCAACAAAAAAACGCCCTGAGTACAGTTTGTAGCACGGCTTGAGATACGCAAAATACTGAAAAAAATGAGCCCAATCGGTGTATTCTTCAAGGAGTTATAGCAAAAATAATGTACCTTATCAAATGACCTTATAGGAGAGATACATCACCTTCAGAGCTGAATTTGAACACCTAAACCTCTGAAAACGCTATAAAAGTATACATATTAGGAATCTACGTTAGACGGGCTATTCAAAACACTAATTTTGTTAACCGAAGTAACAAAAATCAAAGCTTCAAAAGTGGCGCCGGATGGTGTCAACCGCTTCTGGGGCTGAAACCGAGGGCAACTTTACTGGCCGATTTCTCTAAAACGGCCGAAGAAAAATAAACCGAGCCCAATCGGTTCACTCTAGAAGAAGTTATAGCAAAAAGTAGGTACCCTGCCAATTGCCCAAAAAAGCGAGGTGACCGCTGTTCAGAGCCGAAGTTCAACGTCTGAACTACATAAAATACCATACGAATTATATATGGGGATACTCCTCACTAACTGAGGGTTCTAAAACACTAACATTTGTTGGGTAGATCGCGTGCTTTGTTGTACCGAAATTTGGGTCGCTAAACATAGCCCGAAAATTGGACTTGAGAAAAAGGCCGAGTTGAGAAACCAACAAAACACTGCAAGAGGGGTTCAGTGCGAACAAAATGCGACTATGCCGAACTAATTTGGTAGAGTACTTTAGGGCATATTAGCAAATTGCTGAATTACATCCCACTTTTTCAGCTATTTTCAAAGCCCAAAATTGCCGAAAAACATGCTTGACGGCGTTTATCGGCAAAACTGTCGTGTTTCGGGGGCTAATTCCAGTCTACCTTTGCGTTCCTGGTTCTGTCAAACCTTCATGAAGAGGTGGGAAAAAATTTCCCACCTCGCCATGAAGGCTATGATGTTTTGTGTGTTTTGACACAAAACAACAGTCACTGAAATTTGCCGAAATCATGAAAAAAGACAAATAGTACACAAATAGCACGCAGAAAACCCCTTTCATTTACCAAAAACACACCGCAGTCATTAAAATTTGAAGATAGACATGTTATTCAGGAATCAACCCTAAATAACCGTTCGACAACAAATTTTCAGGACAAACACATTATACTACATGCATCAACAGCTTGCCAACCAGATAATACAATGATGATCAACCAACTGGATGCCGAAATATCGGAGAAGTTTGAAAAAAAAACGAAAAACCGTTGGTTTTCTTTTTTTAATCAAATATGGTTAGTCTTTCGCATTTGCAGATCCTAATTAAATGATTATTGTTTAAAGTTTGAGTAGTCTGAAATTAGGTCTGCATGAAGGCACTCGTTGTTGCGAAAGCTCAAAACAACTGAGTTTTCGAATCAGCCACAATTCTATCAAAGTTTTTCTTTTTAACTGAAACGAGAACAGAAATAATTGTATCGACAGCAAATCAAGTGCTTTAATTTTTTTCTTAACCTTCTTACGAAGTGTGCTCATGTTTTTAGGGGTTCATTCACTAGCTGTGTGAATGGTACTGTCTAGTTAATGGTTAAAGAAAGCAAAACTTATTTGATCGACTCAAATCACAAACCTTTTGTTTTTTATAACTTCAGTTTACAGCTAAAGTTTTTGCGAGAAGTAATACCTAAGCATTGGCCCTATGTGGATATGAAGACATCAAATTTACTTCATTTGATGCATTCTTGGATTGAAAAGTGTTCTTGATTGATTGATGATATGAAGTGCAAATATATTAATAGTGATAATTTAGTTAACGATAAATTTATGAAAAGAAAATGTTATTTTTTCACTATTTTAGGAGCAAAATAAAACCCTTTAGAAACGAATATTTAAAAATTTTAAAACATTGGTTACAAAAACTAAAGAATTGGACAATAGGAAATGCGACAAAGTGGTTTGAAACTCTTAAATGCCCAAAAATAATAAAATTTGCTTTTTACAGAAACTACAACAGAATTATATGAACCGACCTCAAATCAATTAGAGTTTTCTTTTCCTTACTTTGATATAAAATGTAAACCTGGAATTTATGATCTAATCAACTGCTATTTTATTGTGAAAAACAGTCCAAGTTTTTTTGATCCACCTAACAATAAAAAGTTTTGTTTTTTCGAATTTGATTTTACAGCTAATCCACTTTTGCGACATAATACATAACAATTCATCTTGTTAAAAATTGAAAACTGGGTCTGGCACTATTCATTTATTATAATTATTGAACGACAAAATGCATTAAGTGCAAAGAATTCAACATTGTTGGACCAAGTTTAGGAAAAAGTTTGAAAGCAAAGTGCAATTCTCTCACTACATTAGGAGCCAATTGAATCTCAGCTAATAAATCCCATTCGCTGTTGCAAAAAAGATGGAGACAAGGACGATAAGAGATCCGAGATAAAATCACTGCTCATTTTTTAAAAGCGCCAAGAATTATCAAAAAAAAAATTTTGACGGAAAACAGAACAGAGATAATTGAACGGAACCCAAATCAAAGTCATTAATGTTTTCCGTTCTTTCTTTTAACCAGTGATGCTGTATTTTAGGCTCTAGGAACAAGCTGTATAAGTGGTTCAGTAAGTTCATTGTGTTAAAAAGTCCAACAATTTACTTGATCCACTTAACAGCAAACGTTTTGTTTTTCCGAAAGTCATTATACAGCTAAACTGTTTTTGAGATATAATATGTAAAAAATAGTCATAATGTAAAAGAAAACACTGGGTTTTTGACACTATTATAAAATTTTCTGAGTTGAACATTTTTCTGGTTGATTAGAGACATTAACTGCAAAGGTTGTCAACATTGAGAAATTTAACGGAAAATAAATGAAAACAAAAGGCGATTCTCTCACTATATTAGAAACCAACTGTTACTAAGCTCAAAAATCCTCAACCACTGATACAAAATAAGTGAAGATGCAGACAATGAGATATGCAACAAACAGCTATGCTGAATTCCTAAAAGTGCCAAAGGTCACAAAAAAAATTTTAAGCAAACTAGAACAGAATTAATTGAGCCGACCTTAAATCAAATACATTTGTCTTTTGGTTACTTTTTCAAGAACTCTGAGATTGTATTTTTGAACGTTACATAAAAATTTTTTGTGTAATTTAGTAAAAAAAAAGATTTATTTGATCCATTTAACCGAATTCTACTACTAATCAATTTTTTGAGACTTAATAGGTAGGAAAAGGTCTTATATTACAATTATTACGAATATTACTGCTTGTTCTACTGCTACTACTGATACTACTACTACTACTACTACTACTACTACTACTACTACTACTACTACTACTACTACTACTACTACTACTACTACTACTACTACTACTACTACTACTACTACTACTACTACTACTACTACTACTACTACTACTACTACTACTACTACTACTACTACTACTACTACTACTACTACGGCATTTCTGAATTTGGACCACCAAATCCACGGATTTAGCATACCCCCGCGAACAATGAAAACGCGTTCCGGGTCCAAAACACATGCCATAACGTGATAGATCAACGTATTTGTAGCTCAAAAATCGAAAAAAGCCCCGAAAAAACAATTCATAGGACCATTTTTAAGTTGATCGAAAATTTTTCAAATTTTTTGTTTTTTTTGCAAATTTTGGTATTTTTTTAGACTTGTTCTCACAATTTTTCCAAAAAAATTGCATTCTGAATAAAGTATGGCTCACGCACAATCCGTAGCAAATTGATTGATGGTTTTAAATTGAATATTCGTGGATTTATTGACCGAGCGGAGTAGGGTACCAAAAGCGGCCAAACACCACAAAAACTGCGAAATCCAGAAAATGCATTTTCTCCGCAAATACACGTTCTTTTGCAAAAATTTTTTGATATGTGTCCTGTCGGAGTACTTTAAAGCATATTTGGTATTTGCAAGATAGTGCGTAGTCTTTTTAGAAACGACCGTTTTTTCAGCTTTTGATTCAGGTTTGTACTAGTAGACCTCACCTGCAAAACCCAAGGATCCAAAAATAAGTGATTTGGCAAAAATCATCATAGAAACCTGAAAATTTGCATGTGCCTTCCCTTTAGTACAACAAACTCATATGCAAAGTTTTGAAACAAATGATCTTATTGATTTTGAGAAAAAAGGGTTGAAAAAAAAGCGTTCTTAATTTGGGAGGCGGAAGTTTCCCTTAGTCTGGCCACTTCAGCATTTCTCCTGAACCCATGAGAATTTGCCACTAAAACAACTCATTTGAAAGTCGAGACTTTAGGCACATGCCGGAGACAAATGCGGCCGTAAAAAAAAATGCCAGTGACAGGTTTTTTTTTAAGAAGTTGTGTTGATGTCAATTTCGAAATCAGACCGTTCATCAGAAAACTTGAGGCCATTTCAAAGCAATAGTTATTTAACTTTTAAAAAAAGCTGCCTTTGATTGCTGCTGTAATGCAGTGATGGTCTCCTTAAAAAAACAGACCTACAAGTTCTAGAAGGGGGCAAATTGAAACAATTTTTCTGCAAGGAAGTCCTAGAATTTTTCATTTTTGAATGATCACTGACACTGACTTAATTCGTTCTACGCCTCGTTTTTTTGCAGCGATCAGGTATTTATTTTTACCGGGATGAGGCTAAAGTAAAAAAAATCTGTAAAAAACGTTTTTGGTGATATTTAGAGCTTTTGATTGCATCAGCGAAATTTTTCTGAATTTGGGTATGGAAAATTATTCCAATTCCAATCCGCTTATATAAAAATATTCTAGGTACTCTAAACGTACCTAAATGGTCCAAAAGCGCAATTTTTATAATCTTAGCAGATTTGTCTGCAAATGGCATTGAAAAAAAAACATGAACCAATGGTTCTGCTTTTATATAAGTATTCGCATTTACTGCAAATCTATACATCAAAAATATTTCAATTTGCTTTTCTCTAATCAATCCTGTACTTGAGATCTTCTACGCAAAAATTGGACACAAACAAATATGTCCACGTCAACTACAATGTAGGAGCTTTGCAACGATATGTGTTTCATTTGGTTAGTTATTCAATTAACATCCAATATCTTTACTTTTTACAAAAATTTTTAGAAATCAGCACGAAAAATGACAGTTTTGAAAAAAAGTGATACTTACAGCCCTCTTACGATCCCAATTAGCTAATGGCTGCAACAAAGGGATTCTTGTCTTCAAAGTGATTCACTTGAGTGATTATTCGTTGAGAAATTTTACATCATATACAAATCGAAATTTCAACTCGCTGACCAGTGCTTCTAGGAGACATAAACGCACCTAAACGGTCAAAAAGTGCCCGTTTCTTTTTCCTTGCGCAATTGTCTACACAAGAGCTTTTCAAAACTTTATATAGGGTCATTGTACCAGTCTTAAAAGTGGGCGGACTCAGCCACTATTTACCAAGTCATAATAGCTTCGATTTTTCTGCCAATTTAGGTACCCTTGAGGCTTTTATTCATAAAAGTAAAAAAAATGGCTGCAAGTCCTATTTTATGAGCTTTAAAATGAGCTATATATGAAGCAATGTAAAACAATATTTGTTACCTTTTCAAAAAAACAATCACTAGTTCTATCTTGCCTTTTTTGGACCTAAGCGTTCAAAGAGGCGTTTCATGTTCAAAGCGGCCAAAAAATGCCTGTTTTATTATCTTCGCCCAATTTTCAATACAAAAAAACTTCAAAAATTTATATACTGCAATAATGTCGATCTTAAAATTGGTCAAAAATACCCTCTGGATGACAGAATAGATAGAAAACTTGAAAATATTTCGTTTCTCCAGGTATTTTTGCTTCCTAGAGCAAAAGTTTAGAGAAAGAAAGTGCAAATTTATTGTTTTAATATAATCTCCCACATTGAAGAAGTTCAAAAATACAATTTTTAACTCATTGGACGCCTATTTATACACCACAGGATGACAGAATACATAGAATCCTTGAAATTCGTTTCTCCAGGTATTTTTCTCCCTAAAGCAATGTTTTTCCGCAAAAAGCCTGGAATTTCTTATTAGCGCAAAATGACGCACGCAAAAGAAGTTTGTGATGAGGGGTCAAAAAAAATCCCCAGTGGGCCAAATGGCCCACTGGGGATTTTTTTTAATGTTTTTTGCAAATAATTTTTTTCTAAAAATAGGCAATTTATCAATTGAAACTGAGTTTCGGTGCAAAAATTTGACATTTGGAGGAAACTGGCGGTTAGGACATCTTCTCTCAAGGCCATTTCTTTTCCTGGAAAGCCAAAATGTTTGAGATAAAACAGTGATATCGTGCAAACAGTTCTTCAAAAAAGGATCTCATTGAAAAATTTTTCGAAAACTTTTGTGAAAAGAGTGTTTTTACAAATCGCCAAATGCATGAAACGCTAATGTAACAAAACACTTGAAACTCACAAATAACAGACTAATCCAATTGCAGCCGGAACTTCCAAAAAAACGCAAAAAACGTTGTTTTTTAGTTGTTTTTTTAATAGGAACAATATTTTTTTCACGGCTCTCCACGTCAAAACGAAATACGGCTGTCTTTCCGTAATACGCCTGGAATTTTTTATTAGCGCAAAATGACGCACGCAAAAGAGGTTTGGGATGAGGGGTCAAAAAAAAATCCCCAGTGGGCCAAATGGCCCACTGGGGATTTTTTTAATGTTTTTTGCAAATCATTTTTTTCTAAAAGTAGGCAATTTATCAAGTGAAACTGAGTTTCGGTGCAATATTTGACATTTGGAGGAAACTGGCGGTTAGCCGATCTTCTCTCAAGGCCATTCGTTTTCCTGGAAAGCCAAAATGTTTGAGATAAAACAGTGATATAGTGCAAACAGTTCTTCAAAAAAGGATCTCATCGAAAAATTTTTCGAAAACTTTTGTGAAAAGAGTAACTTTACAAATCGCCAAATGCATGAAACGCTAATGTAACAAAACACTTGAAACTCACAAATAAAAGACTAATCCAATTGCGGCCAGAACTTCCAAAAAAACGCAAAAAACGTTGTTTTTTTAGTTGTTTTTTTATTAGGAACAATATTTTTTTTCACGGCTCTCCACGTCAAAACGAAATACGGCTGTCTTTCCGTAATACGCCTGGAATTTTTTATTAGCGCAAAATGACGCACGCAAAAGAGGTTTGGGATGAGGGGTCAAAAAAAAATCCCCAGTGGGCCAAATGGCCCACTGGGGATTTTTTTAATGTTTTTTGCAAATCATTTTTTTCTAAAAGTAGGCATTTTATCAAGTGAAACTGAGTTTCGGTGCAATATTTGACATTTGGAGGAAACTGGTGGTTAGGACATCTTCTCTCAAGGCCACTCGTTTTCCTGGAAAGCCAAAATGTTTGAGATAAAACAGTGATATAGTGCAAACAGTTCTTCAAAAAAGGATCTCATCGAAAAATTTTTCGAAAACTTTTGCGAAAAGAGTAACTTTACAAATCGCCAAATGCATGAAACGCTAATGTAACAAAACACTTGAAACTCACAAATAAAAGACTAATCCAATTGCGGCCAGAACTTCCAAAAAAACGCAAAAAACGTTGTTTTTTTAGTTGTTTTTTTATTAGGAACAATATTTTTTTTCACGGCTCTCCACGTCAAAACGAAATACGGCTGTCTTTCCGTAATACGCCTGGAATTTTTTATTAGCGCAGAATGACGCACGCAAAAGAGGTTTGGGATGAGGGGTCAAAAAAAATCCCCAGTGGGCCAAATGGCCCACTGGGGATTTTTTTAATGTTTTTTGCAAATCATTTTTTTCTAAAAGTAGGCAATTTATCAAGTGAAACTGAGTTTCGGTGCAATATTTGACATTTGGAGGAAACTGGCGGTTAGCCGATCTTCTCTCAAGGCCATTCGTTTTCCTGGAAAGCCAAAATGTTTGAGATAAAACAGTGATATAGTGCAAACAGTTCTTCAAAAAAGGATCTCATCGAAAAATTTTTCGAAAACTTTTGTGAAAAGAGTAACTTTACAAATCGCCAAATGCATGAAACGCTAATGTAACAAAACACTTGAAACTCACAAATAAAAGACTAATCCAATTGCGGCCAGAACTTCCAAAAAAACGCAAAAAACGTTGTTTTTTTAGTTGTTTTTTTATTAGGAACAATATTTTTTTTCACGGCTCTCCACGTCAAAACGAAATACGGCTGTCTTTCCGTAATACGCCTGGAATTTTTTATTAGCGCAAAATGACGCACGCAAAAGAGGTTTGGGATGAGGGGTCAAAAAAAAATCCCCAGTGGGCCAAATGGCCCACTGGGGATTTTTTTAATGTTTTTTGCAAATCATTTTTTTCTAAAAGTAGGCAATTTATCAAGTGAAACTGAGTTTCGGTGCAATATTTGACATTTGGAGGAAACTGGCGGTTAGCCGATCTTCTCTCAAGGCCATTCGTTTTCCTGGAAAGCCAAAATGTTTGAGATAAAACAGTGATATAGTGCAAACAGTTCTTCAAAAAAGGATCTCATTGAAAAATTTTTCGAAAACTTTTGTGAAAAGAGTAACTTTACAAATCGCCAAATGCATGAAACGCTAATGTAACAAAACACTTGAAACTCACAAATAACAGACTAGTCCAATTGCAGCCAGAACTTCCAAAACAACGCAAAAAACATTGTTTTTTTTAATAGGAACAATATTTTTTTTCACGGCTCTCCACGTCAGAACGAAATACGGCTGTCTTTCCGTAATAAGCCTGGAATTTTTTATTAGCGTTGTGGATCAATGCCATGGAACTCAGACAACTCTAAAAGTGAGATTTACATGTCAGTAAAATGGTCATCAATGTAGTGTTTCCCCTCCTCAGGGGTCAATCTGGGGTCAACTTTCCCGGTCAATTTCTCAAAAACGGCTGAAGAAAAACAAACGCCCTTAGTGCCGTCTGTAGCACTGCTTGAGATACGCATCATATTAAAAAATGGGCCCAATCGGTACATTTTTCGAGGAGTTATAGCAAATATAAGGTACCGTACCAAATGACCCCAGAGCAGAGATACAGCACATTCAGAGCTAAAATTGACCTTCAGAACTTCATAAAATGGCCTGTAAAATATATATGGGGACAATCCCCATTACAAAACGAATCTAACGAACTAACTATCAAGTCTAAAACAGCGAATTTTGATGGTGTAACATGTACATACACGAAAAGTACCGGACACGAATTGGTGAAATTGGAGGTATGTGTCCTGGCCAATTTCTCAAAAACGGCTGAAAGAAACAAAACGCCATTTACAGGGATTCAAGTACGGCTCAAGCTGAGTTCAATTCAACAAACAAATCAAAAATCGGTTCACTATACGAGGAGATATTCCAACATAAAGGTACCGTACCAAATGTCAAAATTGACCAAGTACGGCTCATGTTTCGCTAAAATTCACCATCTGGACTACATAAAACTGCATACGAAATATATATGGGGAGACTCCCCACTAACTGAGGATTTCAAAACACCCAACTTTCATAATATAGTTCAAAGCTTCAAGGTTTCACTGGTGTCAACGGGGTCACCCGCTGGTGTCAACCGCTTCTGGGGCTTAAATCGAGGGCAAGTTTACTGGCTAATTTCTCTAAAACCGTCGAACCAAAATAAACGCCCTTGTAGCACTGCTCGAGATACGCATCATATTAAAAAATGAGCACAATCGGTACATTCTTCAAGGAGTTATAGCAATTATAAGGTACCGTACCAAATGCAAAAAAAAGCGAGGTGACCGCTCTGCAGAGTCAAAATTGACCATGTCAACTACATAAAATACTATATAAACTATATATGGGGATACTCCTCGCTAACTGAGGATTCTAAAACCCTAACATTTATTGGGTAAATCGCGTGTTTTGTAGTACCGAAATTTGGGTCACCCATAATAGCCCGAAAATTCGAACTATTTCAAATTTGAACATTTATAACTTTTTGATTAGACCGATTTGGGAAACCAACCAAACACTGCAAGCAAGAGGGGTTCAGTGCTAACAAAATGCGACCACTCTCGTTTAATTTGGTCTAGTACTTTAGCAGATATTAACAAAATACTGTTCTGTACCCCATTTTTTGGCTAAAATCGAAGCCCAAGATCTCCGGAACCGATGTAAAACAACGTGAAAACGCGTGCCCGGCGTATTTGTGGGTGTAATTCTGGTCCACTTCCACGTTCTAGGTCACGGCAAACCTTCATGACAAGGTGGGAAAAAATTTCCCACCTCGCCATGAAGGTTATGATGTTTTGTGTGTTTGGACACAAAACAACATCCACAGAAATTTGATGAAATCGTGAAAAAAGAAAAAATGTTAAAATAACCTCATCCTTTCATACAAGTAGCTCCAGGGACATGAATGGAGACTAGAAAACACATACTGCACGCTGAAAAACCTGTTCTTTGCGCAAAACACCACTAAGCAATTAAAATTTGAGAAATGTTATGTTTTTCAGTATTCACTGTAAAATTAAACATTCACAAAATTTTTTAGGGAGAAACTAATAACCCCATTAAAGATACGCTTAAAGGGAAGAGAATGCAACCTAAATTACGTAATTTGATTAGTAATTGACAGAGAAATAAGAAGAAAGTACAAAAACTAATTGCCTATTTTATGCGACGAAATAAACTTCGTTCCTCAGCATTTGCAGACTCTACTTGATTATCGACCGTAAGTACTTCAAATAACCCGGGTATTATCTTTTTATAGGCTTGGAACAACGTAAATGACTAAAAAGATACAATTGAGAGAAATTTCTAACTGCCAAACCATTGCTTTCAAAAGAGTGTTTTACTTTTATCAGACAAAAAGTTGATTAATTTTCATTTCAAGAGAAAAATGTTGTTGTTCTTAATTACCAATAGCTAAGAGAAAAATTTCAAGAAGCTAGTGAATGACATTTGATGAAACAAACATTAGCACTTGAAAGAGGCGCCAAAAAACTAAAGAGAGTCAAACAATTGAAAAGCATGTAAGAAAATTTATTAGAGACTTTAATTAACTTTTCTAGTTGTTAAAGTGCAGCACAGTCATAGCGCTGCGTTCTTTCCACAAGGGAAGTTGTAGAACGTTTATAAACGTTATGAGGACTATGCTGAAGTGGAAATTGAGAGTTTGAGTTCACTTGCAACACAAAAACTTTCCTTTGACTTATTAAGGATGAAAAAATGTTAGTTGAAAACTTTTCACTTTTATAATCTTAAAAATCAATGAAATGAAGTTTTATACTTTAAAATATGTGCACTGTGGAATTTTTGTCGATTGTGTAACCAATGAAGAGCAAAGGTCTAATGAAAAAGTAGCAAAAACTATCCTTGATCCACTTTACCCTAACTTTTTTACAACTTCTAAAAATCAAAATTTTTCAATTTTATTCAATTTTCCCAACTTTTTGAGCCTTAGTTCTCACTTCAAACTTGTGTAGGGTTCAACGGAGGCCCAATTCTGCTGCAGAATGAGTTTAAAAGGGATTAGAACGTTGGGGGGCATTTGACCAATTAGGAGTTTTGCCAGGTATCTATTTCATCAGAGAAAAATAATGTTATCGCAACAAAAAACGTATGATTGACAAATTTGCCGCAACTTTTTGATTTTTCTCGCTCAACTAACTACTGACAATTTGTTTGTAGTACTTGCTATCTAATAACTATTTAAGATAAAGGGACTCTCAGAAAATGCTTTCTACAGAACAAAAAGTCGAATAAAATATTTAAAATCACAATCTGGAACACACTGGATGCTTTTGTTCGATCTTTGTACTACCTGCCACTTCACTCAGTTTTGTTATGAACAGAAAAAATTATTGAAACAATCATGAAAAAGTATCAAAAACTATCCGTGATCCATTTTACCCTAACTTTTTTACAACTTCTAAAAATCAAAAAGTTTTCGAATTTTTTCAATTTTCGTAAAATTTTGAGACTTAATTCTCACCTCAAACTTGTCTAAAACTCAAAAGAAGTCCTATTTGGTTACAGAAAGAGTTTCAAAGGGATTAGAACGTTGAGACTTTCCACCATTTAGGATTTTCGGCAGGTA